>NC_057795.1:249482762-249493452 GCF_018294505.1 Triticum aestivum
TGATGAGGACATCAATACAATTGTTACACCCACAGCCCCTGCTGCTATACATACTGGACCAATTACTAGAGCTCGTGCACGCCAACTAAATTACCAGGTACTTTCGTTTCTTGGTAATGATTTTAATGTTCATGAGAATATGATGCTGCCTAAATTGGATACATTTGTTTTGCTTACAGATGAAGGGCCTAGCTTGGAGAAGGATGAACATTGGAGCAAGAACAAGCATGGAGATGATGGCATGCGCAAGGGGAACAAGAACGGAGTTACAAGTGATGATTTCAGGACTTTGAAGCCACCATAATGGGTGCATGAAGCCTTGGACGAAATATACAAGATGCCACTTCATAAATTTCGTCCCGAGGCTATTTTAGGTGTTGCGTCACCTTATTATTGGGCGAGGCCCATGTAATTTCGAAATACATAAGTATAGGCTATTTTTAGAGTCCGTATGTGTGGGGAAACAAGAGATAGGGTTGATTTCGGACCCCTCCACCAAGGGCCACGAAATTCCCCCCTCTTCCTCCATATATACAGCCCTTAGGGCATCGTTTAGACTTTGGGTTTTGTTTAGATTAAAAGTTCGCCATAGCTGCAACTTCGCGTACTTCGTTTGTGTTCAACGACCAGACAAAGGCGTCACAGAACCCCACCTTGATCAATAAAGCTTTCATCTTATATTCGCAATATCCAGATTGCAATCTTAGTTTCTTGCTTGTTCTTCATTTGCTCGCAGGAAACAGACCCTCGTGGTCAGGTTGATCGTGCTCCGGCGTGGTCAATAACCTCTTGGAGTTGGTTTAGCGATTGCTAAGGCGCGACGTCCTCGCACGTTCGTAGTCGGATCGTCAAAGTCGACTTCCACCAAAGCGATATCCATCATCTCATCGAAAGACGGGACACCTTTGCCTCTATCAAGTGGTATCAGATTTCCAGGTTGCTCGGTGAGATTTTATAGTTTTTCGTAGTTTAGATCGAGTCTGTCTTCATACCTATAGTCCACGAAAAAGCCACAAAAAAAAAAGTCGGGTAGCCACGCTCCGTTTAGGCCCAAAATTTTTCGAAAACGCATTTTTCGAAAAAAAATTTGGCTATCCTATTTTTAGGTGTTTCTGAGTGTTTTGAGACAGGTGCCATTATAGGAAGTTTTTTTTGACCCGTTTCCAGTTTTTGGGTCCGGGCAGTCGAAAAAAAAAATTTTGTCGAAAAAATTTCGTGCCCATCCTGTCAGTTTGAGCTAGGAAGAGTTTTGAGACACTCGCCATTATAGTGATATTTCGCAAAAAAAACAGCGCAAAAAAAAGAGCGCAAAAAAAAATAAAGAGTGAATTTTTTTTTCAGAGTGTGCTTTTCCCTTGTTTACGTGCCGCGCCGTGATTTTGTTGGTGTTCTAGGCTCGCGTCTCTAGCACAGTCTAGCCTAGAACCAGCACAGTACCGTCGTTGAGCGTTTATTCAACTTTGCATCTCTGAATTGATTATTGCTGACCCTTTTTGCTACCATACTATAAGCCTTCCCAGCTCCACATACATCTACGTCGTGTGTTCGACTCTCCCTGGTAATCGCTCTATCCAAGCTTTGAGAGTTTTTGACTACAACGATTGCCGATCACCGCCTGCTGCTGGGTAAGAACTGGTAAGAATTTGAGATTTGCTTGACAGATTTGTGATACACCACCACCACTTCTTAGTAGTCTGTAGGATCATATTCTTGTGTGTTTCTATTGCTGCTAACCATGCCAGGATCACAAGCCGACGAGATTTGATGAGGACATCAATACAATTGTTACACCCACAGCCCCTGCTGCTATACATACTGGACCAATTACTAGAGCTCGTGCACGCCAACTAAATTACCAGGTACTTTCGTTTCTTGGTAATGATTCTAATGTTCATGAGAATATGATGCTGCCTAAATTGGATACATTTGTTTTGCTTACAAATGAAGGGCCTAGCTTGGAGAAGGATGAACATTGGAGCAAGAACAAGCATGGAGATGATGGCATGCGCAAGGGGAACAAGAACGGAGTTACAAGTGATGATTTCAGGACTTTGAAGCCACCATAATGGGTGCATAAAGCCTTGGACGAAATATACAAGATGCCACTTCATAAATTTCGTTCCGAGGCTATTTTAGGTGTTGCGTCACCTTATTATTGGGCCAGGCCCATGTAATTTCGAAATACATAAGTATAGGCTATTTTTAGAGTCCGTATGTGTGGGGAAACAAGAGATAGGGTTGATTTCGGACCCCTCCACCAAGGGCCACGAAATCCCCCCCTCTTCCTCCATATATACAGCCCTTAGGGCATCGTTTAGACTTTGGGTTTTGTTTAGATTAAAAGTTCGCCATAGCTGCAACTTCGCGTACTTCGTTTGTGTTCAACGACCAGACAAAGGCGTCACAGAACCCCACCTTGATCAATAAAGCTTTCATCTTATATTCGCAATATCCAGATTGCAATCTCAGTTTCTTGCTTGTTCTTCGTTTGCTCGCAGGAAACAGGCCCTCGTGGTCAGGTTGATCGTGCTCCGGCGTGGTCAATAACCTCTCGGAGTTTGATGAGGACATGACTACCTTGGATATGACCAAAAATATTGCATATATGCATATTTGTCAGGTGATTTCTAATGCAAACTATTCAATAATCTATTTGTGTTATCCAGAACAAAAATACTTCACACACTTTTGTGTTTTGTCTAATTGCAGGTGTATGGGACATTTGTACAATCCACATATGAAGATAAGGAAGAAAGAGATGTTTATTTGCTGTCCAAAAAGTTCTCTCACGTCACTTTTGGCCCAAGAGAAGATAGAGTCCAAGTCTCTCACGTTCTGAATTCAGATTCGGACTGCACAGACATACCTGACTCAAAACGCACAAAAGTTTTTCATACGGACTCCGAATTGGGTGATTCTTTTTTTGTTGGAAACTAGATTTCGTGCACTTTCCAACCCAATTGGAATCACCTTCAAATTCGTCCGGCGTTGAGTTGTGGACGAAACAATCTGATGCTGCAGCAGAATCCGAGTCAAACTACAAGTCCAAAGGTGTTACATCACCTCCACTTGGGCCCATTGGCCTTGTACGACCTAGATTTAGTTTTAGGCTGCCTTGGGACGTCCATTGGCCTTTTTTCTTGGGATTTGTTTAGTTAAAAGTTAGCCATTGCAACTTCGTGTACTTCGTTTGTGTCCAACGACCAGACCAAGACCGCTTCCGGATCCCCACCATTATCAATACCTCATATATATTTGCAATATTCAGATTGCTTTATCATATTCTTGCTCGTTCTTCGATTGCTTGCAGGAATAGACCTTCGTGGTCAGGCTGACCGTGCTTCCGGCATCGTCAGTAACCTCAGGAGATTGGTTTAGCGATTGCTAAGGCGCAACATCATGCACGTTTGTAGTCAGATCGTCAAAGTCGTCTCCACCAAATCGATAGTTATCATCTCATCGAAAGATCGGGACACCCTCGCCTCTATCAAGTGGTATCAGTTTTCAGGTTGCTCGGTGAGAATTTCCAGTTTTCCTAGATTAGATTTATTTTCTTACCTATTGTCCAAGAAAAAGCCACAAAAAAGAGTTAGATCTATTCATCCTTGGTCCAAGCCAGTCTGAGCCTTTGCAATTTTCTTTTCATTGCTTGCATAGTTGAATTATCGGTTGCATCGTCGTGTCGAGTTGCTGGTCTTAGTGTCTAGTTCGTTTAGAGTTTCGAGTTCTGTTCACATTAGTCACGCCACCGCTGCATCATTATCTCTTCCGCTGTCCACCACCCGTCCATCAATTTCCACCACGTGCTACCCACCATTCATTGTCATAATAATAGTTGAGATTGTTCCCATCTTCGCTTGATCCAATCTACATCTTATCTAGTTTGTTTTGGAAAGAGGGAGAGAGAAAAAAAAGATAGAGAAAAAAAACGAGAGAAAAAAAAGTAAAAAAAAAGCCAGAGAAAAAAAAGAAAGGAAAAGAAAAAAAAGTGTGAGAAAAAAAAAGAGAGAAGAAAAAAAATTGGATCTATCTAGAATCAATCTCGTACCTGAATTCGGATTGGAATCTGTTTTGCGCACTGTTCAGTAAAACAGGTGTATCTTCCTCACACGAAGTCAGTTTTGGCTCCGTGAGTACTCAAATTGAAGATAGCGACGAGCCGCATCTAAATAGTTGCAGAAGCTTGTTCAATATTTGACACCTCAAAATCGGCTTCTAAATAGGTCTTTTTGCCCTCCGAAGTTCGTGAACACAACTTGTTCCAATTTTTCAGGCCAGTTTTAGAATTCTTTGACTCCTCATATCAACTCGGAATTGAGTGATTCTTTTTGCATTGGAAAGCTTGAGTTAGTAGCATTCTTTGAAAGAATTTATCAGAAAATTGTCTCAAACTTCTCAAGAGGAAAGTTGGAGAGAGAGTTGTTGTATATCCTGCTTGGCAGTTGTTTTTAATCATTATCTTCACTGCCGTTGTGATCTTCACTTATATCTTGCTGTCAAGAGCTACTTAGTATCCTTCATTGATGCTAGTTGTGCTACGCCGTGACCTCATTAGTGTTCTAGGCTCGCGTCTCTAGTCCGGTCTAGCCTAGGACCAGCACAGTACCGTCGTTGAGCGTTTATTCAACATTGCATCTTTGAATTGATTATTGCTAATCTTTTGCTACCATATATAGCCAACCCAGCTCCACATATTTCTACACCGTGTATACGAACGCTTCCTTGGCAATCGCTTTACTCAATATTCGGAGTTACTTGACACCGCTGGTTGCCGATCACCGCCTGCTGCATGGTAAGAACTTGTAAGACATTGACATTTGCTTTACTGTGAGCGTTTTACCACCACATCCTAGTAGTTATAGGAACATTATTTTTGGGTTTTGTTTCTTGTTCTACTAATCATGATAGGATCCAGAGTCAATTCATGGGCTTTGTCGATCGCAGGAGACGTGCCACCACCTTTGCAAATACCACAACCGTCACGAGAGGTGCACAAACATCCAAATGCACATGATCAGGTTAATGTATCTATACCACCATTTAATGGCCGTTTTAAACCTGCTTTATATATTGAATGGGAGTTCGACATAAAAAATATATTTGCTTCCCATAATTTCAATGAACATAAAAAGGTTAAGGTTGCGGTTGGTTCTTTCACTGGTTATGCTTTGGTTTGGTGGAGTGAATATTGTCGGTTACACCCTGATTATATACCTACTACTTGGGATGATTTGAAACTTGCCATGCGACATACTTTCGTCCCTGCTTATTATACTCGTGACATGATTAAGAAGTTGCAACACTTAAAACAAGGTAGTGAAACTGTAACAAAATATTATGATGATTTACAAACTACCTTGTTGCATTCCTTTTTAGAAGAAAGTGAAGATGATTTTATGGATAGATTTTGGGGAGGATTAAACCGTGATATTCAAGAGATACTAATTCATGAAGAGTGTTATCCTATGGACCATTTGTTTCATCTTGCTTGCAAAGCTGAACAGGAAATAAAACGACGTGTTGGCCACGAGGAGAACAAGCGCACGGTGCACATTCCAAGAGTTGATATGATTGTTCCTTCAACTACTAGGCATACTATGACAACCACATCCGTTGTTGTCAGGACTACATCACCTCCACCATGTGACACATCGCCCCTGAGAGTGGCTACATCATCTGAGTTGATCATAAGAGGTAATGACAAAGGTACTGATCTTCCATCTCTACATGAGAATGATGAATTCCTTGTCAATTTGAATGCACCATCTGATGAGCTACCCACTACTTTGATCACACCACCTATTTTAGAGGACTACGTTGATAATTTGACTTTGCCATGTGATCAAACAACTGAAATACCAACAATTTTGAGTGCACCCATTGAATTAACTATTGATGCAAAAGAACCAATGTTTAATCATTTTGATATGACCTCTAATCTTGGTGATGATTCTGTGTTGAATGACTTATTGCATGTTTGCTTATTTAAGCATGTTGTAGCATGTAAATTTGATGCAAGTAAGGTTTATTCACCAATGTTGGGATGGTTTAATGATGAACATTGTCAATCTTTTGAAATGAATAATAGCTTCACTTATATGTGCAAACTGAGTTGCAATATTTTCATGCCTTCTACTTCTTGTGCTAATTTTTTGGCTTTAGATTTTATGAACTATGCAAGTTACTCATCTATTCATGTGTCATATATGCAAAAATCAAGGGAAGTAAAAATGGATGACATATACATATACAACATGTACACCTTGTCTCTTTTGTTAGCCACATTTCAGATTAAGCAACGCCGAGGACGGCTTTATTTTCAAGAAGGGGAGGATGATGAGGACATGACTACCTTGGATATGACCAAAAATATTGCATATATGCATATTTGTCAGGTGATTTCTAGTGCAAACTATTCAATAATCTATTTATGTTATCCAGAACAAAAATACTTCACACACTTTTGTGTTTTGTCTAATTGCAGGTGTATGGGACATTTGTACAATCCACATATGAAGATAAGGAAGAAAGAGATGTTTATTTGCTGTCCAAAAAGTTCTCTCACGTCACTTTTGGCCCAAGAGAAGATAGAGTCCAAGTCTCTCACGTTCTGGATTCAGATTCGGACTGCACAGACATACCTGACTCAAAACGCACGCAAGTTTTTCACACGGACTCCGAATTGGGTGATATTTTTTTGTTGGAAACTAGATTTCGTGCACTTTCCAACCCAATTGGAATCACCTTCAAATTCGTCCGGAGCGTTGAGTTGTGGACGAAACAATCTGATGCTGCAGCAGAATCCGAGTCAAACTACAAGTCCAAAGGTGTTACATCACTTCCACTTGGGCCCATTGGCCTTATACGACCTAGATTTAGTTTTAGGCTGCCTTGGGACGTCCTCCCACCTCCTTGGCCGCCACCCGTTGCTCCTATATAAGTAGATCCATCTAGTAGCTTTTCCTTGGGATTTGTTTAGTTAAAAGTTAGCCATTGCAACTTCGTGTACTTCGTTTGTGTCCAACGACCAGACCAAGACCGCTTACGGATCCCCACCTTTATCAATACTTCATATATATTCGCAATATTCAGATTGCTTTATCATATTCTTGCTCGTTCTTCGATTGCTTGCAGGAATAGACCTTGGTGGTCAGGCTGACCGTGCTTCCAGCATCGTCAGTAACCTCAGGAGATTGGTTTAGCGATTGCTAAGGCGCAACGTCGTGCACGTTTGTAGTCGGATCGTCAAAGTCGTCTCCACCAAATCGATAGTTATCATCTCATCGAAAGATCGGGACCCTCGCCTCTATCAAGTGGTATCAGTTTTCAGGTTGCTCGGTGAGAATTTCCAGTTTTCCTAGATTAGATTTACTTTCTTACCTATTGTCCAAGAAAAAGCCACAAAAAAGAGTTAGATCTATTCATCCTTGGTCCAAGCCAGTCTGAGCCTTTGCAATTTTCTTTTCATTGATTGCATAGTTGAATTATCGATTGCATTGTCGTGTCGAGTTGCTGGTCTTAGTGTCTAGTTCGTTTAGAGTTTCGAGTTCTGTTCACATTAGTCACGCCACCGCTGCATCATTATCTCTTCCGCTGTCCACCACCCATCCATCAATTTCCACCACGTGCTACCCACCATTCATTGTCATAATAATAGTTGAGATCGTTCACATCTTCACTTGATCCAATCTGCATCTTATCTAGTTTGTTTTGGAAAGAGGAGAAAAAAAAGAGAGAGAAAAAAGAGAGAAAAAAAGGAAAAAAAGTCAGAGAAAAAAAAGGAGAGAAAGAAAAAAAAAGTGTGAGAAAAAAAAAGAGAAGAAAAAAAAACAAAAAAATCGGCATAAACTTTTTCAGAGGAAAGTTGGAGACAAAGTTGTTGATATATCCTGCTTGGCTATTGTTTCACCTCATTATCTTCACTGCAGTTGTGATCTTCACTTATATCTTGCTGTCAAGAGCTACTTAGTATCCTTCATTGATGCTAGTTGTGCTACGCCGTGACCTTATTAGTGTTCTAGGCTCGCGTCTCTAGTCCGGTCTAGCCTAGGACCAGCACAGTACCGTCGTTGAGCGTTTATTCAACATTGCATCTTTGAATTGATTATTGCTAATCTTTTGCTACCATATATAGCCAACCCAGCTCCACATATTTCTACACCGTGTATACGTACGCTCCCCTGGCAATCGCTTTACTCAATATTCGGAGTTACTTGACACCGTTGGTTGCCGATCACCGCCTGCTGCATGGTAAGAACTTGTAAGACATTGATATTTGCTTTACTGTGAGCGTTTTACCACCACATCCTAGTAGTTATAGGAACATTATTTTTGGGTTTTGTTTCTTGTTCTACTAATCATGACAGGATCCAGAGTCAATTCATGGGCTTTGTCGATCGCGGGAGACGTGCCACCACCTTTGCAAATACCACAACCGTCACGAGAGGTGCACAAACATCCAAATGCACATGATCAGTTTAATGTATCTATACCACCATTTAATGGCCGTTTTAAACCTGCTTTATATATTGAATGGGAGTTCGACATAAAAAATATATTTGCTTCCCATAATTTCAATGAACATAAAAAGGTTAAGGTTGCGGTTGGTTCTTTCACTGGTTATGCTTTGGTTTGGTGGAGTGAATATTGTCGGTTACACCCTGATTATATACCTACTACTTGGGATGATTTGAAACTTGCCATGCGACATACTTTCGTCCCTGCTTATTATACTCGTGACATGATTAAGAAGTTGCAAAACTTAAAACAAGGTAGTGAAACTGTAACAAAATATTATGATGATTTACAAACTACCTTGTTGCATTCCTCTTTAGAAGAAAGTGAAGATGATTTTATGGATAGATTTTGGGGAGGATTAAACCGTGATATTCAAGAGATACTAATTCATGAAGAGTGTTATCCTATGGACCATTTGTTTCATCTTGCTTGCAAAGCTGAACAGGAAATAAAACGACGTGTTGGCCACGAGGAGAACAAGCGCGCGGTGCACATTCCAAGAGTTGATATGATTGTTCCTTCAACTACTAGGCATACTATGACAACCACATCCGTTGTTGTCAGGACTACATCACCTCCACCATGTGACACATCGCCCCCGAGAGTGGCTACATCATCTGAGTTGATCATAAGAGGTAATGACAAAGGTACTGATCTTCCATCTCTACATGAGAATGATGAATGCCTTGTCAATTTGAATGCACCATCTGATGAGCTACCCACTACTTTGATCACACCACCTATTTTAGAGGACTACGTTGATAATTTGACTTTGCCATGTGATCAAACAACTGAAATACCAACAATTTTGAGTGCACCCATTGAATTAACTATTGATGCAAAAGAACCAATGTTTAATCATTTTGATATGACCTCTAATCTT
This sequence comes from Triticum aestivum, assembly GCF_018294505.1. Lineage (NCBI taxonomy): Eukaryota > Viridiplantae > Streptophyta > Magnoliopsida > Poales > Poaceae > Triticum > Triticum aestivum. The sequence goes on from NC_057795.1 coordinate 249,492,163, forward strand.
GGTGATGATTCTGTGTTGAATGACTTATTGCGTGTTTGCTTATTTAAGCATGTTGTAGCATGTAAATTTGATGCAAGTAAGGTTTATTCACCAATGTTGGGATGGTTTAATGATGAACATTGTCAATCTTTTGAAATGAATAAGAGCTTCACTTATATGTGCAAACTGAGTTGCAATATTTTCATGCCTTCTACTTCTTGTGCTAATTTTTTGGCTTTAGATTTTATGAACTATGCAAGTTACTCATCTATTCATGTGTCATATATGCAAAAATCAAGGGAAGTAAAAATGGATGACATATACATATACAACATGTACACCTTGTCTCTTTTGTTAGCCACATTTCAGATTAAGCAACGCCGAGGACGGCTTTATTTTCAAGAAGGGGAGGATGATGAGGACATGACTACCTTGGATATGACCAAAAATATTGCATATATGCATATTTGTCAGGTGATTTCTAATGCAAACTATTCAATAATCTATTTGTGTTATCCAGAACAAAAATACTTCACACACTTTTGTGTTTTGTCTAATTGCAGGTGTATGGGACATTTGTACAATCCACATATGAAGATAAGGAAGAAAGAGATGTTTATTTGCTGTCCAAAAAGTTCTCTCACGTCACTTTTGGCCCAAGAGAAGATAGAGTCCAAGTCTCTCACGTTCTGAATTCAGATTCGGACTGCACAGACATACCTGACTCAAAACGCACACAAGTTTTTCATACGGACTCCGAATTGGGTGATTCTTTTTTTGTTGGAAACTAGATTTCGTGCACTTTCCAACCCACTTGGAATCACCTTCAAATTCGTCCGGCGTTGAGTTGTGGACGAAACAATCTGATGCTGCAGCAGAATCCGAGTCAAACTACAAGTCCAAAGGTGTTACATCACCTCCACTTGGGCCCATTGGCCTTGTACGACCTAGATTTAGTTTTAGGCTGCCTTGGGACGTCCTCCCACCTCCTTGGCCGGCACCCCTTGCTCCTATATAAGTAGATCCATCTAGTAGCTTTTTTCTTGGGATTTGTTTAGTTAAAAGTTAGCCATTGCAACTTCGTGTACTTCGTTTGTGTCCAACGACCAGACCAAGACCGCTTCCGGATCCCCACCATTATCAATACCTCATATATATTTGCAATATTCAGATTGCTTTATCATATTCTTGCTCGTTCTTCGATTGCTTGCAGGAATAGACCTTCGTGGTCAGGCTGACCGTGCTTCCGGCATCGTCAGTAACCTCAGGAGATTGGTTTAGCGATTGCTAAGGCGCAACGTTGTGCACGTT
>NC_057795.1:249494153-249544878 GCF_018294505.1 Triticum aestivum
CCGGACGAATTTGAAGGTGATTCCAATTGGGTTGGAAAGTGCACGAAATCTAGTTTCCAACAAAAAAAGAATCACCCAATTCGGAGTCCGTATGAAAAACTTGTGTGCGTTTTGAGTCAGGTATGTCTGTGCAGTCCGAATCTGAATTCAGAACGTGAGAGACTTGGACTCTATCTTCTCTTGGGCCAAAAGTGACGTGAGAGAACTTTTTGGACAGCAAATAAACATCTCTTTCTTCCTTATCTTCATATGTGGATTGTACAAATGTCCCATACACCTGCAATTAGACAAAACACAAAAGTGTGTGAAGTATTTTTGTTCTGGATAACACAAATAGATTATTGAATAGTTTGCATTAGAAATCACCTGACAAATATGCATATATGCAATATTTTTGGTCATATCCAAGGTAGTTATGTCCTCATCAGAGTTGGTTTAGCGATTGCTAAGGCGCGATGTCCTCGCACGTTCGTAGTCGGATCGTCAAAGTCGACTTCCAACAAAGCGATATCCATCATCTCATCGAAAGACGGGACACCTTTGCCTCTATCAAGTGGTATCAGATTTCCAGGTTGCTCGGTGAGATTTTACAGTTTTTCGTAGTTTAGATCGAGTCTGTTCTTCATACCTACAGTCCACGAAAAAGCCACACAAAAAAAATTAGGGTTAGTTCATCATATCCGAACCAATCTGAGCCTTTGCATAATCTTTTTAGGGTTTTGCTTTGTTGAATTTGCGGTTGCATCGTCGGTCTAGTTGCTGGTCTTAGCGTCTAGTCTTTTAGAGTTTCGAGTTCTGGTCATAAGTTGTCACGCCGCCGCCGCACCATCATCATCGCCCCTGCTATCTACCACCACCGCTCCGAAGCCGTATCCATATACCACCACCAATCCGTGCCCATATACCACCACCGATCCATATCCATATACTACCACCGCTACCACCACCGCTGCCATATACCACCACCAATCCGAGTTCCTTGCTTATTAGGTTTGTTTTCGGGATCCATCCAGATTCCGATTCGTGTTTCCTTGCCGGAGTAGGTTTCGGAAAAAAAAAGAGTCGGGTAGCCACGCTCCCTTTAGGCCCAAAATTTTTCGAAAACGCATTTTTCGAAAAAATTTCTGGCTATCCTATTTTTATGTGTTTCTGAGTGTTTTGAGACAGGTGCCATTATAGGAAGTTTTTTTTGACCCGTTTCCAGTTTTTGGGTCCGGGCAGTCGAAAAAAAAATTGGTCGAAAAATTTCGTGCCCATCCTGTCAGTTTGAGCTAGGAAGAGTTTTGAGACACTCGCCATTATAGTGATTTTTCGCAAAAAAAAAAGAGCAAAAAAAATAAATTCAGAGTGTGCTTTTCCCTTGTTTACGTGCCGCGCCGTGATTTTGTTGGTGTTCTAGGCTCGCGTCTCTAGCACAGTCTAGCCTAGGACCAGCACAGTACCGTCGTTGAGTGTTTATTCAACTTTGCATCTCTGAATTGATTATTGCTGACCCTTTTTGCTACCATAGTATAAGCCTTCCCAGCTCCACATACATCTACGTCGTGCGTTTGACTCTCCCTGGTAATCGCTCTATCCAAGCTTTGAGAGTTTTGACTACAACGGTTGCCGATCACCGCCTGTTGCTGGGTAAGAACTGGTAAGAATTTGAGTTTTGCTTGACGGATTTGTGACACCCACCACCACCACTTGTTCGTAGTCTGTAGGATCATATTCTTGTGTGTTTCTATTGCTGCTAACCATGCCAGGATCACAAGCCGACGAGATTGACTGGGAGAATTTATCGAACAAGGAGCTTCATGATAAGTTTTAGCAAATGATGACTGAATAGGTGCAAGATGTGCTGAACAATTTTGAAGAGGCCATGGAGAAGATCACTGGCTTTGAGAAGACGTTCGAAACAAAGCTCGATAACAAGTTTAATGAATTGCTCGCGCGTCTTCCACCACCACCACCCGCTGCAGCTAACGCACCTCTCCAACAGCAATAACAACGACTACCTCCACGTCGCGAAGCAGACCTCCGCCGAGCAAGTCGTGTTCCTCTTGCGTTTGGCCAAACTGTTGGTGCTGCTGTTGATACTTCTGTGGCTCCTGCTGCTGATGCGGAGGAGGATGATTATGTGGGAGATTATGAGGATGAGGTTGATCAAAATCAACACTACGCGCAGCCACCTGTACCACCACCAGCAGGTCGACCTCAGGTATATATTCGTAATGGTAGGCCTGCACCACCACCTCAGGTACGAGATGAAGTCCATATTCCTAAACTGAAATTGAATATTCCACCATTTGAGGGTAGATATGTTCCTGATATATATCTTACTTGGGAGTTAGAAACTGAACAACGATTTACATGTTTACAATATCCTGAGGAGAGACGAGTTGCTGCTGCTGTTTGTGCTTTCACTAGTTTTGCATGTGTATGGTGGTCTGAACATTGTAGATTATATCCTATTCCAACTACTTGGGCTGCTTTGAAAACTGCTATGCGTACGCGTTGGGTTCCACCATATTATCAACGTGAATTGCTTCAAAAATTGCAGCGTTTAAGACAAGGAAAAAATTCTGTAGAAGAATATTATGAGGAATTACAAACTGGCATGATTAGATGTGGTATTGTTGAAGAGAATGAAGCTATGCTTGCACGTTTTCTGGGTGGATTAAATAGAGAGATTCAGACCATTGTAGACTATAAGGAGTATACTAATATCACTCGTTTATTCCATCTTGCTTGTAAAGCTGAACGTGAAGTGCAGGATCGACAAGCATTGGGGCGAACTAACTTTTCTGCAGGCCGACCTTCATCATGGACACCACGTGCATCTTCTACTTCAACTGCACCAGCACCTCCATCAGGTGCCACCTCCAGCCGTGATACAAGAAAACAGGCACAACCACCATTATCTGCGAAGAGCGCACCTGCGGGGCCTACACAGCGTTCTTCTTCTTCCATAGCATCAACAGGGCACACAAGTGATATTATTTGTCGTCATTGTAAGGGAGGAGGTCATTATGCGAGAGAATGCAAATCTCCGCGTGTGATGATTGCTACCGCGGATGGTGGATATGAGTCCGCTAGTGACTATGATGAGGAGACTTTGGCTCTTATTACACGTGAAGAACATGGTGGAGATGATTCTGATAATGAGACGCAATACATGGCTCCTGAAGACGCTGACAGGTATGAATGTTTAGTTGCTCAACGTGTTTTGAGTGTGCAGATCACACAAGCTGAGCAAAATCAGAGGCACAATTTGTTCCATACCAAGGGAGTTGTGAAGGAACGTTCTGTGCGCGTCATCATAGACGGAGGGAGCTGCAACAACTTGGCTAGCATGGAGATGGTCGAGAAGCTTTCTCTCACCACAAGACCACATCCACATCCTTAGTACATCCAATGGTTCAACAATAGCGGCAAGGTTAAGGTAACACGTACTATTCGTGTGCATTTTAGTATATCCACATATGCTGATTATGTTGATTGTGATGTGGTACCTATGCAAGCATGTTCCTTATTACTTGGTAGACCATGGCAATTTGATAAAAATTCTATACACCATGGTAGAAACAATCACTATACTCTTGTTCATAAGGATAAAAATATTACTTTGCTTCCTATGACTCCCGATTCCATTTTGAAAGATGATATTAATAGAGCTAATAAAGCAAAACAGGAGACGAATAAGAGTGAAAATCAGATTGTGGCAAAAGAATTTGAGCAACAAATGAAGCCTAATAATAAACCATCTAGTGATGAGGACATGACTACCTTGGACATGACCAAAAATATTGCATATATGCATATTTGTCAGGTGATTTCTAGTGCAAACTATTCAATAATCTATTTATGTTATCCAGAACAAAAATACTTCACACACTTTTGTGTTTTGTCTAATTGCAGGTGTATGGGACATTTGTACAATCCACATATGAAGATAAGGAAGAAAGAGATGTTTATTTGCTGTTCAAAAAGTTCTCTCACGTCACTTTTGGCCCAAGAGAAGATAGGGTCCAAGTCTCTCACGTTCTGGATTCAGATTCGGACTGCACAGACATACCTGACTCAAAACGCACACAAGTTTTTCATACGGACTCCGAATTGGGTGATTCTTTTTTTGTTGGAAACTAGATTTCGTGCACTTTCCAACCCAATTGGAATCACCTTCAAATTCGTCCGGAGCGTTGAGTTGTGGACGAAACAATCTGATGCTGCAGCAGAATCCGAGTCAAACTACAAGTCCAAAGGTGTTACATCACCTCCACTTGGGCCCATTGGCCTTGTACGACCTAGATTTAGTTTTAGGCTGCCTTGGAACGTCCTCCCACCTCCTTGGCCGCCACCCCTTGCTCCTATATAAGTAGATCCATCTAGCAGCTTTTCCTTGGGATTTGTTTAGTTAAAAGTTAGCCATTGCAACTTCGTGTACTTCGTTTGTGTCCAACGACCAGACCAAGACCGCTTACGGATCCCCACCATTATAAATACTTCATATATATTCGCAATATTCAGATTGCTTTATCATATTCTTGCTCGTTCTTCGATTGCTTGCAGGAATAGACCTTCGTGGTCAGGTTGGTCGTGCTCCAGCGTGGTCAATAACCTCTCGGAGTTGGTTTAGCGATTGCTCAGGTGCAACGTGGTGCACGTTTGTAGTCGGATCATCAAAGTCGTCTCCACCAAATTGATAGTTATCATCTCATCGAAAGATCGGGACACCCTCGCCTCTATCAAGTGGTATCAGTTTTCAGGTTGCTCGGTGAGAATTTCCAGTTTTTCTAAGATTAGATTTATTTTCTTACCTATTATCCAAGAAAAAGCCACAAAAAAAGTTAGATATGTTCATCCTTTATCCAAGCCAGTCTGAGCCTTTGCAATTTTCTATTCATTGCTTGCATAGTTGAATTATCGGTTGCATCGTCGTGTCAGTTGCTGGTCTTAGTGTCTAGTTCCTTTAGAGTTTCGAGTTCTGTTCACATTAGTCACGCCGCCGCTGCATCATATACACGATTCAGTTTAGCATGTCTACGATTCAGTTTAGCTTGACTTTTAATATGTTTCAAAGATTCATGATCAGAATGTATAACAAATTCTTTGGGCCATAAATAATGTTGCCATGTTTCTAAAGTCCGAACAAGAGCATATAATTCTTTATCATAAGTAGAATAATTCAGACTAGGCCCACTCAATTTTTCAGAAAAGTATGCAACAGGTTTGCCATCTTGTAATAACACACCTCCTAATCCAATTCCACTAGCATCACATTCAAGCTCAAAAGTCTTATTAAAATCAGGAAGTTGGAGTAAAGGAGCATGTGTCAACTTATCTTTCAATACCGTGAAGGCTTCTTCCTGTGCGGTACCCCAAACAAAAGGCACATCCTTCTTTGTAAGCTCGTTGAGAGGTGCAGCAATGGTGCTGAAATCTCTCACAAAACGCCTATAGAATCCAGCGATGCCAAGAAAACTCCTCACTTGTGTGACCGTTTTGGGCTGCGGCCAACTCTCAATAGCTTCAATCTTGGCTTTGTCAACTTCAATTCCCTATGGAGTAACAACATAGCCAAGAAAAGATACTCGGTCGGTGCAAAAGATGCACTTTCCAAGGTTACCAAACAAACGTGCATCACGTAGAGCAATAAAAACAGCACGTAAATGTTCCAAATGTTCTTCCAAAGATCTGATATAAATCAGTATATCATCAAAATAGACTACCACAAATCGTCCAATGAAAGCACGTAAAACTTCGTTCATTAGTCTCATGAAAGTACTAGGCGCATTAGTTAACCCAAAAGGCATGACTAACCACTCATATAATCCAAACTTAGTTTTAAATGCTGTTTTCCATTCATCTCCCAATTTCATACGAATTTGATGGTATCCACTACGCAAATCAACTTTGGAGAATATTGTAGAGCCACTCAATTCATCAAGCATATCATCTAGCCTAGGAATAGGATGACGATAACGAATAGTAATATTATTAATGCCTCTACAATCAACACACATACGTGATGTACCATCCTTTTTCGGCACTAGAATAATAGGAACAGCACAAGGACTAAGGGATTCGCGTATATAACCTTTGTCGAGAAGCTCTTGTACTTGACGCATAATCTCCTTCGTCTCCTCTGGATTGGTACGGTATGGTGCACGGTTTGGCAGTGAAGCACCGGGAATTAAGTCAATCTGATGCTCAATCCCTCGAATAGGCGGTAATCCCGGTGGCACGTCTTGTGGAAAGACGTCAGCGAACTCCTGCAAAATGTTAGTGACAGCAGGAGGCAAAGAGGAAGGCACGTCCTCGAATGAAAATAATGCCTCTTTGCACACAAACGCATAGCAAACAGATTTGCTGAAATCTAGCTCATCAATATCAGATTTGGTGGCAAATAAACATGCACTTTTCAATTTAATTTCAGAAGCAACACTAGAGTGTATATAGTTATCAATATATGAAAGATGGGACACCTTTGTTTCTTGTTCTACTAATCATGACAGGATCCAGAGTCAATTCATGGGCTTTGTCGATCGCGGGAGACGTGCCACCACCGTTGCAAATACCACAACCGTCACGAGAGGTGCACAAACATCCAAATGCACATGATCAGGTTAATGTATCTATACCACCATTTAATGGCCGTTTTAAACCTGCTTTATATATTGAATGGGAGTTCGACATAAAAAATATATTTTCTTCCCATAATTTCGATGAACATAAAAAGGTTAAGGTTGCGGTTGGTTCTTTCACTGGTTATGCTTTGGTTTGGTGGAGTGAATATTGTCGGTTACACCCTGATTATATACCTACTACTTGGGATGATTTGAAACTTGCCATGCGACATACTTTCGTCCCTGCTTATTATTCTCGTGACATGATTAAGAAGTTGCAACACTTAAAACAAGGTAGTGAAACTGTAACAAAATATTATGATGATTTACAAACTACCTTGTTGCATTCCTCTTTAGAAGAAAGTGAAGATGATTTTATGGATAGATTTTGGGGAGGATTAAACCGTGATATTCAAGAGATACTAATTCATGAAGAGTGTTATCCTATGGACCATTTGTTTCATCTTGCTTGCAAAGCTGAACAGGAAATAAAACGACGTGTTGGCCACGAGGAGAACAAGCGCACGGTGCACATTCCAAGAGTTGATATGATTGTTCCTTCAACTACTAGGCATACTATGACAACCACATCCGTTGCTGTCAGGACTACATCACCTCCACCATGTGACACATCGCCCCCGAGAGTGGCTACATCATCTGAGTTGATCATAAGAGGTAATGACAAAGGTACTGATCTTCCATCTCTACATGAGAATGATGAATGCCTTGTCAATTTGAATGCACCATCTGATGAGCTACCCACTACTTTGATCACACCACCTATTTTAGAGGACTACGTTGATAATTTGACTTTGCCATGTGATCAAACAACTGAAATACCAACAATTTTGAGTGCACCCATTGAATTAACTATTGATGCAAAAGAACCAATGTTTAATCATTTTGATATGACCTCTAATCTTGGTGATGATTCTGTGTTGAATGACTTATTGCATGTGATGAGGACATCAATACAATTGTTACACCCACAGCCCCTGCTGCTATACATACTGGACCAATTACTAGAGCTCGTGCACGCCAACTAAATTACCAGGTACTTTCGTTTCTTGGTAATGATTCTAATGTTCATGAGAATATGATGCTGCCTAAATTGGATACATTTGTTTTGCTTACAAATGAAGGGCCTAGCTTGGAGAAGGATGAACATTGGAGCAAGAACAAGCATGGAGATGATGGCATGCGCAAGGGGAACAAGAACGGAGTTACAAGTGATGATTTCAGGACTTTGAAGCCACCATAATGGGTGCATGAAGCCTTGGACGAAATATACAAGATGCCACTTCATAAATTTCGTCCCAAGGCTATTTTAGGTGCTGCGTCACCTTATTATTGGGCCAGGCCCATGTAATTTCGAAATACATAAGTATAGGCTATTTTTAGAGTCCGTATGTGTGGGGAAACAAGAGATAGGGTTGATTTCGGACTCCTCCACCAAGGGCCACGAAATTCCCCCCTCTTCCTCCATATATACAGCCCTTAGGGCATCGTTTAGACTTTGGGTTTTGTTTAGATTAAAAGTTCGCCATAGCTGCAACTTCGCGTACTTCGTTTGTGTTCAACGACCAGACAAAGGCGTCACAGAACCCCACCTTGATCAATAAAGCTTTCATCTTATATTCGCAAATATCCAGATTGCAATCTTAGTTTCTTGCTTGTTCTTCGTTTGCTCGCAGGAAACAGACCCTCGTGGTCAGGTTGATCGTGCTCCGGTGTGGTCAATAACCTCTCGGAGTTGGTTTAGCGATTGCTAAGGCGCGACGTCCTCGCACGTTCGTAGTCGGATCGTCAAAGTCAACTTCCACCAAAGCGAAATCCACCATCTCATCGAAAGACGGGACACCTTTGCCTCTATTATCATGACAGGATCCAGAGTCAATTCATGGGCTTTGTCGATCGCGGGAGACGTGCCACCACCTTTGCAAATACCACAACCGTCACGAGAGGTGCACAAACATCCAAATGCACATGATCAGGTTAATGTATCTATACCACCATTTAATGGCCGTTTTAAACCTGCTTTATATATTGAATGGGAGTTCGACATAAAAAAATATATTTGCTTCCCATAATTTCGATGAACATAAAAAGGTTAAGGTTGCGGTTGGTTCTTTCACTGGTTATGCTTTGGTTTGGTGGAGTGAATATTGTCGGTTACACCCTGATTATATACCTACTACTTGGGATGATTTGAAACTTGCCATGCGACATACTTTCGTCCCTGCTTATTATACTCGTGACATGATTAAGAAGTTGCAACACTTAAAACAAGGTAGTGAAACTGTAACAAAATATTATGATGATTTACAAACTACCTTGTTGCATTCCTCTTTAGAAGAAAGTGAAGATAATTTTATGGATAGATTTTGGGGAGGATTAAACCGTGATATTCAAGAGATACTAATTCATGAAGAGTGTTATCCTATGGACCATTTGTTTCATCTTGCTTGCAAAGCTGAACAGGAAATAAAACGACGTGTTGGCCACGAGGAGAACAAGCGCACGGTGCACATTCCAAGAGTTGATATGATTGTTCCTTCAACTACTAGGCATACTATGACAACCACATCCGTTGTTGTCAGGACTACATCACCTCCACCATGTGACACATCGCCCCCGAGAGTGGCTACATCATCTGAGTTAATCATAAGAGGTAATGACAAAGGTACTGATCTTCCATCTCTACATGAGAATGATGAATGCCTTGTCAATTTGAATGCACCATCTGATGAGCTACCCACTACTTTGATCACACCACCTATTTTAGAGGACTACGTTGATAATTTGACTTTGCCATGTGATCAAACAACTGAAATACCAACAATTTTGAGTGCACCCATTGAATTAACTATTGATGGAAAAGAACCAATGTTTAATCATTTTGATATGACCTCTAATCTTGGTGATGATTCTGTGTTGAATGACTTATTGCATGTTTGCTTATTTAAGCATGTTGTAGCATGTAAATTTGATACAAGTAAGGTTTATTCACCAATGTTGGGATGGTTTAATGATGAACATTGTCAATCTTTTGAAATGAATAAGAGCTTCACTTATATGTGCAAACTGAGTTGCAATACTTTCATGCCTTCTACTTCTTGTGCTAATTTTTTGGCTTTAGATTTTATGAACTATGCAAGTTACTCATCTATTCATGTTTCATATATGCAAAAATAAAGGGAAGTAAAAATGGATGACATATACATATACAATATGTACACATTGTCTCTTTTGTTAGCCACATTTCAGATTAAGCAACGCCGAGGACGGCTTTATTTTCAAGAAGGGGAGGATGATGAGGACATGACTACCTTGGATATGACCAAAAATATTGCATATATGCATATTTGTCAGGTGATTTCTAGTGCAAACTATTCAATAATCTATTTATGTTATCCAGAACAAAAATACTTCACACACTTTTGTATTTTGTCTAATTGCAGGTGTATGGGACATTTGTACAATCCACATATGAAGATAAGGAAGAAAGCGATGTTTATTTGCTGTCCAAAAAGTTCTCTCACGTCACTTTTTGATAGAGGCAAAGGTGTCCCGTCTTTCGATGAGATGATGGATTTCGCTTTGGTGGAAGTCGACTTTGACGATCCGACTACGAACGTGCGAGGACGTCGCGCCTTAGCAATCGCTAAACCAACTCCGAGAGGTTATTGACCACGCCGGAGCACGATCAACCTGACCACGAGGGTTTGTTTCCTGCGAGCAAACGAAGAACAAGCAAGAAACTGAGATTGCAATCTGGATATTGCGAATATAAGATGAAAGCTTTATTGATCAAGGTGGGGTTCTGTGACGCCTTTGTCTGGTCGTTGAACACAAACGAAGTACGCGAAGTTGCAGCTATGGCGAACTTTTAATCTAAACAAAACCCAAAGTCTAAACGATGCCCTAAGGGCTGTATATATGGAGGAAGAGGGGGGAATTTCGTGGCCCTTGGTGGAGGGGTCCGAAATCAACCCTATCTCTTGTTTCCCCACACATACGGACTCTAAAAATAGCCTATACTTATGTATTTCGAAATTACATGGGCCTGGCCCAATAATAAGGTGACGCAGCACCTAAAATAGCCTCGGGATGAAATTTATGAAGTGGCATCTTGTATATTTCGTCCAAGGCTTCATGCACCCATTATGGTGGCTTCAAAGTCCTGAAATCATCACTTGTAACTCCGTTCTTGTTCCCCTTGCGCATGCCATCATCTGCATGCTTGTTCTTGCTCCAATGTTCATCCTTCTCCAAGCTAGGCCCTTCATTTGTAAGCAAAACAAATGTATCCAATTTAGGCAGCATCATATTCTCATGAACATTAGAATCATTACCAAGAAACGAAAGTACCTGGTAATTTAGTTGGCGTGCACGAGCTCTAGTAATTGGTCCAGTATGTATAGCAGCAGGGGCTGTGGGTGTAACAGTTGTATTGATGTCCTCATCACTAGTTTTGCATGTGTATGGTGGTCTGAACATTGTAGATTATATCCTATTCCAACTACTTGGGATGCTTTGAAAACTGCTATGCGTACGCGTTGGGTTCCACCATATTATCAACGTGAATTGCTTCAAAAATTGCAGCGTTTAAGACAAGGAAAAAATTCTGTAGAAGAATATTATCAGGAATTACAAACTGGCATGATTAGATGTGGTATTGTTGAGGAGAATGAAGCTATGCTTGCACGTTTTCTGGGTGGATTAAATAGAGAGATTCAGACCATTCTAGACTATAAGGAGTATACTAATATCACTCGTTTATTCCATCTTGCTTGTAAAGCTGAACGTGAAGTGCAGGATCGACAAGCATTGGGGCGAACTAACTTTTCTGCAGGCCGACCTTCATCATGGACACCACGTGCATCTTCTACTTCAACTGCACCAGCACCTCCATCCGGTGCCACCTCCAGCCGTGATACAAGAAAACAGGCACAACCACCATTATCTGCCAAGAGCGCATCTGCGGGGCCTGCACAGCATTCTTCTTCTTCCATGGCATCAACAGGGCACACAAGTGATATTATTTGTCGTCGTTGTAAGGGAGGAGGTCATTATGCGAGAGAATGCAAATCTCCGCGTGTGATGATTGCTACCGCGGATGGTGGATATGAGTCCGCTAGTGACTATGATGAGGAGACTTTGGCTCTTATTACACGTGAAGAACATGGTGGAGATGATTCTGATCATGAGACACAATACATGGCTCCTGAAGACGCTGACAGGTATGAATGTTTAGTTGCTCAACGTGTTTTGAGTGTGCAGGTCACACAAGCTGAGCAAAATCAGAGGCACAATTTGTTCCATACCAAGGGAGTTGTGAAGGAACGTTCTGTGCGCGTCATAATAGACGGAGGGAGCTGCAACAATTTGGCTAGCATGGAGATGGTGGAGAAGCTTTCTCTCACCACAAGACCACATCCACATCCTTACTACATCCAATGGTTCAACAACAGCGGCAAGGTTAAGGTAACACGTACTGTTCGTGTGCATTTTAGTATCTCTACATATGCTGATTATGTTGATTGTGATGTGGTACCTATGCAAGCATGTTCCTTATTACTTGGTAGACCATGGCAATTTGATAAAAATTCTGTACACCATGGTAGAGACAATCACTATACTCTTGTTCATAAGGATAAAAATATTACTTTGCTTCCTATGACTCCTGATTCCATTTTGAAAGATGATATTAATAGAGCTAATAAAGCACAACAGGAGAAGAATAAGAGTGAAAATCAGATTGTGGCAAAAGAATTTGAGAAACAAATGAAGCCTAATAATAAACCATCTAGTGTTGCTTCTGAAATTAAATTGAAAAGTGCATGTTTATTTGCCACCAAATCTGATATTGATGAGCTAGATTTCAGCAAATCTGTTTGCTATGCTTTTGTGTGCAAAGAGGCATTATTTTCATTCGAGGACGTGCCTTCCTCTTTGCCTCCTGCTGTCACTAACATTTTGCAGGAGTTCGCTGACGTCTTTCCACAAGACGTGCCACCGGGATTACCGCCTATTCGAGGGATTGAGCATCAGATTGACTTAATTCCCGGTGCTTCACTGCCAAACCGTGCACCATACCGTACCAATCCAGAGGAGACGAAGGAGATTATGCGTCAAGTACAAGAGCTTCTCGACAAAGGGTATATACGCGAATCCCTTAGTCCTTGTGCTGTTCCTATTATTCTAGTGCCGAAAAAGGATGGTACATCACGTATGTGTGTTGATTGTAGAGGCATTAATAATATTACTATTCATTATCGTCATCCTATTCCTAGGCTAGATGATATGCTTGATGAATTGAGTGGCTCTACAATATTCTCCAAAGTTGATTTGCGTAGTGGCTACCATCAAATTCGTATGAAATTGGGAGATGAATGGAAAACAGCATTTAAAACTAAGTTTGGATTATATGAGTGGTTAGTCATGCCTTTTGGGTTAACTAATGCACCTAGTACTTTCATGAGATTAATGAACGAAGTTTTACGTGCTTTCATTGGACGATTTGTGGTAGTTTACTTTGATGACATATTGATTTATAGCAGATCTTTGGAAGAACATTTGGAACATTTACGTGCTGTTTTTATTGCTCTACGTGATGCACGTTTGTTTGGTAACCTTGGGAAGTGCACCTTTTGCACCGACCGTGATAGAGGCAAAGGTGTCCCGTCTTTCGATGAGATGGTGGATTTCGCTTTGGTGGAAGTCGACTTTGACGATCCGACTACGAACGTGCGAGGACGTCGCGCCTTAGCAATCGCTAAACCAACTCCGAGAGGTTATTGACCACGCCGGAGCACGATCAACCTGACCACGAGGGTCTGTTTCCTGCGAGCAAACGAAGAACAAGCAAGAAACTGAGATTGCAATCTGGATATTGCGAATATAAGATGAAAGCTTTATTGATCAAGGTGGGGTTCTGTGACGCCTTTGTCTGGTCGTTGAACACAAACGAAGTACGTGAAGTTGCAGCTATGGCGAACTTTTAATCTAAACAAAACCCAAAGTCTAAACGATGCCCTAAGGGCTGTATATATGGAGGAAGAGGGGGGAATTTCGTGGCCCTTGGTGGAGGGGTCCGAAATCAACCCTATCTCTTGTTTCCCCACACATACGGACTCTAAAAATAGCCTATACTTATGTATTTCGAAATTACATGGGTCTGGCCCAATAATAAGGTGACGCAGCACCTAAAATAGCCTCGGGACGAAATTTATGAAGTGGCATCTTGTATATTTCGTCCAAGGTTTCATGCACCCATTATGGTGGCTTCAAAGTCCTGAAATCATCACTTGTAACTCCGTTCTTGTTCCCCTCGCGCATGCCATCATCTCCATGCTTGTTCTTGCTCCAATGTTCATCCTTCTCCAAGCTAGGCCCTTCATTTGTAAGCAAAACAAATGTATCCAATTTAGGCAGCATCATATTCTCATGAACATTAGAATCATTACCAAGAAACGAAAGTACCTGGTAATTTAGTTGGCGTGCACGAGCTCTAGTCATTGGTCCAGTATGTATAGCAGCAGGAGCTGTGGGTGTAACAATTGTATTGATGTCCTCATCATCCTCCCCTTCTTGAAATGAAGTCGTCCTCGACGGAAGTTCATCTTCCTCACCCAAATAAGGCTTCAAATCTGCAATGTTAAAAGTGGGACTAACCCCAAAATCTGCAGGCAGCTCAAGTTTATATGCATTATCATTTATTTTCTCTAACACCTTAAAGGGACCATCAGCACGTGGCATTAACTTTGATTTGCGCAAATCAGGAAATCTATCCTTACGCAAATGTAACCAAACAAGATCTCCAGGTGCAAACACAACATGTTTTCTACCCTTATCTCCAGCAAGTTTATATTTAGCATTCATACGCTCAATGTTTTCCTTAGTTAACTCATGCATTTTTAAAATCAATTCAGCACGTTGTTTAGCATCAAAATTAACCTTCTCCGAAGATGGAAGAGGCAACAAATCAATAGGTGCACGAGGTAGGAAACCATACACAACTTCAAAAGGGCACATCTTAGTAGTAGAATGCAATGAACGATTATAAGCAAATTCAATATGAGGCAAGCATTCCTCCCAAATTTTCTTATTATTCTTCAAAACAGCCCTAAGCATAGGAGACAACGTTCTATTGACTACTTCAGTTTGTCCATCAGTTTGGGGGTGACAAGTAGTACTAAAAAGCAGTTTAGTCCCCAACTTAGCCCATAAACATCTCCAAAAGTGGCTAAGAAATTTAGTATCACGATCTGAAACAATAGTATTTGGCACACCATGCAAGCGAATAATTTCACGAAAGAACAAATCAGCAACATTAACAGCATCATCGCTTTTATGACATGGTATAAAGTGTGCCATTTTCGAGAATCTATCCACGACAACAAATATGCTATCCCTCCCCTTCTTTGTTCGAGGTAAACCTAAAACAAAGTCCATAGATATATCCTCCCAAGGAACACTAGGTACAGGCAAAGGCATATATAAACCATGAGGATTGAGTCGTGACTTAGCTTTTTGACATGTAGTGCAGCGAGCAATAAAACGCTCAACATCCCGTCTCATCTTTGGCCAAAAGAAATGTGTAGCAAGTACGTCCTCCGTCTTCTTCACGCCAAAGTGTCCCATTAGTCCTCCTCCATGCGCCTCCTGCAACAACAAAAGACGAACGGAGCTAGCTGGAATGCATAGCTTGTTAGCACGAAACACAAATCCATCGTTAACAACAAACTTGTTCCACATTCTTCCTTCTTTACAACTCTGCATTACATCTTTAAAATCAGCATCATGCACATATTGATCTTTGATGGTCTCCAAACCAAATATTTTGAAGTCAAGTTGTGAAAGCATAGTATAGCGACGAGACAATGCATCAGCAATAACATTTTCTTTTCCCTTCTTGTGTTTAATGACATAAGGGAAAGTCTCAATGAATTCAACCCATTTAGCATGTCTACGATTCAGTTTAGCTTGACTTTTAATATGTTTCAAAGATTCATGATCAGAATGTATAACAAATTCTTTGGGCCATAAATAATGTTGCCATGTTTCTAAAGTCCGAACAAGAGCATATAATTCTTTATCATAAGTAGAATAATTCAGACTAGGCCCACTCAATTTTTCAGAAAAGTATGCAACAGGTTTGCCATCTTGTAATAACACACCTCCTAATCCAATTCCACTAGCATCACATTCAAGCTCAAAAGTCTTATTAAAATTAGGAAGTTGGAGTAAAGGAGCATGTGTCAACTTATCTTTCAATACCGTGAAGGCTTCTTCCTGTGCGGTACCCCAAACAAAAGGCACATCCTTCTTTGTAAGCTCGTTGAGAGGTGCAGCAATGGTGCTGAAATCTCTCACAAAACGCCTATAGAATCCAGCGAGGCCAAGAAAACTCCTCACTTGTGTGACCGTTTTGGGCTGCGGCCAACTCTCAATAGCTTCAATCTTGGCTTTGTCAACTTCAATTACCTGTGGAGTAACAACATAGCCAAGAAAAGATACTCGGTCGGTGCAAAAGGTGCACTTCCCAAGGTTACCAAACAAACGTGCATCACGTAGAGCAATAAAAACAACACGTAAATGTTCCAAATGTTCTTCCAAAGATCTGCTATAAATCAGTATGTCATCAAAGTAAACTACCACAAATCGTCCAATGAAAGCACGTAAAACTTCGTTCATTAATCTCATGAAAGTACTAGGTGCATTAGTTAACCCAAAAGGCATGACTAACCACTCATATAATCCAAACTTAGTTTTAAATGCTGTTTTCCATTCATCTCCCAATTTCATACGAATTTGATGGTAGCCACTACGCAAATCAACTTTGGAGAATATTGTAGAGCCACTCAATTCATCAAGCATATCATCTAGCCTAGGAATTGGATGACGATAACGAATAGTAATATTATTAATGCCTCTACAATCAACACACATACGTGATGTACCATCCTTTTTCGGCACTAGAATAATAGGAACAGCACAAGGACTAAGGGATTCGCGTATATAACCTTTGTCGAGAAGCTCTTGTACTTGGCGCATAATCTCCTTCGTCTCCTCTGGATTGGTACGGTATGGTGCACGGTTTGGCAGTGAAGCACCGGGAATTAAGTCAATCTGATGCTCAATCCCTCGAATAGGCGGTAATCCCGGTGGCACGTCTTGTGGAAAGACGTCAGCGAACTCCTGCAAAATGTTAGTGACAGCAGGAGGCAAAGAGGAAGGCACGTCCTCGAATGAAAATAATGCCTCTTTGCACACAAAAGCATAGCAAACAGATTTGCTGAAATCTAGCTCATCAATATCAGATTTGGTGGCAAATAAACATGCACTTTTCAATTTAATTTCAGAAGCAACACTAGATGGTTTATTATTAGGCTTCATTTGTTTCTCAAATTCTTTTGCCACAATCTGATTTTCACTCTTATTCTTCTCCTGTTGTGCTTTATTAGCTCTATTAATATCATCTTTCAAAATGGAATCAGGAGTCATAGGAAGCAAAGTAATATTTTTATCCTTATGAACAAGAGTATAGTGATTGTCTCTACCATGGTGTACAGAATTTTTATCAAATTGCCATGGTCTACCAAGTAATAAGGAACATGCTTGCATAGGTACCACATCACAATCAACATAATCAGCATATGTAGAGATACTAAAATGCACACGAACAGTACGTGTTACCTTAACCTTGCCGCTGTTGTTGAACCATTGGATGTAGTAAGGATGTGGATGTGGTCTTGTGGTGAGAGAAAGCTTCTCCACCATCTCCATGCTAGCCAAATTGTTGCAGCTCCCTCCGTCTATTATGACGCGCACAGAACGTTCCTTCACAACTCCCTTGGTATGGAACAAATTGTGCCTCTGATTTTGCTCAGCTTGTGTGACCTGCACACTCAAAACACGTTGAGCAACTAAACATTCATACCTGTCAGCGTCTTCAGGAGCCATGTATTGCGTCTCATGATCAGAGTCATCTCCACCATGTTCTTCACGTGTAATAAGAGCCAAAGTCTCCTCATCATAGTCACTAGCGGACTCATATCCACCATCCGCGGTAGCAATCATCACACGCGGAGATTTGCATTCTCTCGCATAATGACCTCCTCCCTTACAACGACGACAAATAATATCACTTGTGTGCCCTGTTGATGCCATGGAAGAAGAAGAACGCTGTGCAGGCCCCGCAGGTGCGCTCTTGGCAGATAATGGTGGTTGTGCCTGTTTTCTTGTATCACGGCTGGAGGTGGCACCGGATGGAGGTGCTGGTGCAGTTGAAGTAGAAGATGCACGTGGTGTCCATGATGAAGGTCGGCCTGCAGAAAAGTTAGTTCGCCCCAATGCTTGTCGATCCTGCACTTCACGTTCAGCTTTACAAGCAAGATGGAATAAACGAGTGATATTAGTATACTCCTTATAGTCTAGAATGGTCTGAATCTCTCTGTTTAATCCACCCAGAAAACGTGCAAGCATAGCTTCATTCTCCTCAACAATACCACATCTAATCATGCCAGTTTGTAATTCCTGATAATATTCTTCTACAGAATTTTTTCCTTGTCTTAAACGCTGCAATTTTTGAAGCAATTCACGTTGATAATATGGTGGAACCCAACGCGTACGCATAGCAGTTTTCAAAGCAGCCCAAGTAGTTGGAATAGGATATAATCTACAATGTTCAGACCACCATACACATGCAAAACTAGTGAAAGCACAAACAGCAGCAGCAACTCGTCTCTCCTCAGGATATTGTAAACATGTAAATCGTTGTTCAGTTTCTAACTCCCAAGTAAGATATATATCAGGAACATATCTACCCTCAAATGGTGGAATATTCAATTTCAGTTTAGGAATATGGACATCATCTCGTACCTGAGGTGGTGGTGCAGGCCTACCATTACGAATATATACCTGAGGTCGACCTGCTGGTGGTGGTGCTGGTGGCTGCTCGTAGATCTGATTTTGATCAACCTCATCCTCATAATCGCCTGCATACTCATCACCCTCCTGGGTACCAGCAACAGCAGTAGCAGGAGCCACAGAAGTATCAACAGCAGCACCAACAGTTTGGCCAAACGCAAGAGGAACACGGCTCGCTCGGCGAAGGTCTATTTCGCGACGTGGAGGTAGTCGTTGTTGTTGTTGTTGGAGAGGTGCGTTAGGTGCAGCGGGTGGTGGTGGTGGAAGACGCGCGAGCAATTCATTAAATCTGTTATCGAGCTTTGTTTCGAACGTCTTCTCAAGGCCAGTAATCTTCTCCATGGCCTCTTCAAAATTATTCAGCACATCTTGCACCTGTTCAGTCATCATGTGCTGAAACTTATCATGAAGCTCCTTGTTCGATAAGTTCTCCCAGTCAATCTCGTCGGCTTGTGATCCTGGCATGGTTAGCAGCAATAGAAACACACAAGAATATGATCCTACAGACTACTAAGAAGTGGTGGTGGTGTATCACAAATCCGTCAAGCAAATCTCAAATTCTTACCAGTTCTTACCCAGCAGCAGGCGGTGATCGGCAACCGTTGTAGTCAAAAACTCTCAAAGCTTGGATAGAGCGATTACCAGGGAGAGTCAAACACACGACGTAGATGTATGTGGAGCTGGGAAGGCTTATAGTATGCTAGCAAAAAGGGTCAGCAATAATCAATTCAGAGATGCAAAGTTGAATAAACGCTCAACGACGGTACTGTGCTGGTCCTAGGCTAGACTGTGCTAGAGACGC
Organism: Triticum aestivum; assembly: GCF_018294505.1. Lineage (NCBI taxonomy): Eukaryota > Viridiplantae > Streptophyta > Magnoliopsida > Poales > Poaceae > Triticum > Triticum aestivum. Next base: position 249,513,501 of record NC_057795.1, read on the forward strand.
GAGCCTAGAACACCAACAAAATCACGACGCGGCACGTAAACAAGGGAAAAGCACACTCTGAAATTTTTTCTTTTCGCTCTCTTTTTTTTTGCGCTCTTTTTTTTGCGCTGCTTTTTTTTTCCGAAACCTACTCCGGCAAGGAAACACGAATCAGAATCTAAATGGATCCCGAAAACAAACCTAATAAGCAAAGAACTCGGATTGGTGGTGGATATATGGTGGTGGTATATGGCAGCGGTGGTGGTAGCAGTGGTAGTATATGGATATGGATCGGTGGTGGTATATGGACACGGATTGGTGGTGGTATATGGATACGGATTGGTGGTGGTATTTGGATACGGATTCGGAGCGGTGGTGGTAGGTGACAGGGGCGATGATGATGGTGCGGTGGTGATAGAGGCAAAGGTGTCCCATCTTTCGATGAGATGATGGATATCGCTTTGGTGGAAGTCGACTTTGATGATCCGACTACGAACGTGCGAGGACGTCGCGCCTTAGCAATCGCTAAACCAACTCCGAGAGGTTATTGACCACGCCGGAGCACGATCAACCTGACCACGAGGGTCTGTTTCCTGCGAGCAAACGAAGAACAAGCAAGAAACTAAGATTGCAATCTGGATATTGCGAATATAAGATGAAAGCTTTATTGATCAAGGTGGGGTTCTGTGACGCCTTTGTCTGGTCGTTGAACACAAACGAAGTACGCGAAGTTGCAGCTATGGCGAACTTTTAATCTAAACAAAACCCAAAGTCTAAACGATGCCCTAAGGGCTGTATATATGGAGGAAGAGGGGGGGAATTTCGTAGCCCTTGGTGGAGGGGTCCGAAATCAACCCTATCTCTTGTTTCCCCACACATACGGACTCTAAAAATAGCCTATACTTATGTATTTCGAAATTACATGGGCCTGGCCCAATAATAAGGTGACGCAGCACCTAAAATAGCCTCGGGACGAAATTTATGAAGTGGCGTCTTGTATATTTCGTCCAAGGCTTCATGCACCCATTATGGTGGCTTCAAAGTCCTGAAATCATCACTTGTAACTCCGTTCTTGTTTCCCTTGCGCATGCCATCATCTCCATGCTTGTTCTTGCTCCAATGTTCATCCTTCTCCAAGCTAGGCCCTTCATTTGTAAGCAAAACAAATGTATCCAATTTAGGCAGCATCATATTCTCATGAACAATAGAATCATTACCAAGAAACGAAAGTACCTGGTAATTTAGTTGGCGTGCACGAGCTCTAGTAATTGGTCCAGTATGTATAGCAGCAGGGGCTGTGGGTGTAACAATTGTATTGGAGTTACAAGTGATGATTTCAGGACTTTGAAGCCACCATAATGGGTGCATGAAGCCTTGGACGAAATATACAAGATGCCACTTCATAAATTTCGTCCCGAGGCTATTTTAGGTGCTGCGTCACCTTATTATTGGGCCAGGCCCATGTAATTTCGAAATACATAAGTATAGGCTATTTTTAGAGTCCGTATGTGTGGGGAAACAAGAGATAGGGTTGATTTCGGACCCCTCCACCAAGGGCCACGAAATCCCCCCCTCTTCCTCCATATATACAGCCCTTAGGGCATCGTTTAGACTTTGGGTTTTGTTTAGATTAAAAGTTCGCCATAGCTGCAACTTCGCGTACTTCGTTTGTGTTCAACGACCAGACAAAGGCGTCACAGAACCCCACCTTGATCAATAAAGCTTTCATCTTATATTCGCAATATCCAGATTGCAATCTTAGTTTCTTGCTTGTTCTTCGTTTGCTCGCAGGAAACAGACCCTCGTGGTCAGGTTGATCGTGCTCCGGCGTGGTCAATAACCTCTCGGAGTTGGTTTAGCGATTGCTAAGGCGCGACGTCCTCGCACGTTCGTAGTCGGATCGTCAAAGTCGACTTCCACCAAAGCGAAATCCACCATCTCATCGAAAGACGGGACACCTTTGCCTCTATCATTTGTTTAGCTTACAAATGAAGGGCCTAGCTTGGAGAAGGATGAACATTGGAGCAAGAACAAGCATGGAGATGATGGCATGCGCAAGGGAAACAAGAACGGAGTTACAAGTGATGATTTCAGGACTTTGAAGCCACCATAATGGGTGCATGAAGCCTTGGACGAAATATACAAGATGCCACTTCATAAATTTCGTCCCGAGGCTATTCTAGGTGCTGCGTCACCTTATTATTGGGCCAGGCCCATGTAATTTCGAAATACATAAGTATAGGCTATTTTTAGAGTCCGTATGTGTGGGGAAACAAGAGATAGGGTTGATTTCGGACCCCTCCACCAAGGGCCACGAAATTCCCCCCTCTTCCTCCATATATACAGCCCTTAGGGCATCGTTTAGACTTTGGGTTTTGTTTAGATTAAAAGTTCGCCATAGCTGCAACTTCGCGTACTTCGTTTGTGTTCAACGACCAGACAAAGGCGTCACAGAACCCCACCTTGATCAATAAAGCTTTCATCTTATATTCGCAATATCCAGATTGCAATCTCAGTTTCTTGCTTGTTCTTCGTTTGCCCGCAGGAAACAGACCCTCGTGGTCAGGTTGATCGTGCTCCGGCGTGGTCAATAACCTCTCGGAGTTGGTTTAGCGATTGCTAAGGCGCGACGTCCTCGCACGTTCGTAGTCGGATCGTCAAAGTCGACTTCCACCAAAGCGAAATCCATCATCTCATCGAAAGACGGGACACCCTTGCCTCTATCACCCTTAGTCCTTGTGCTGTTCCTATTATTCTAGTGCCGAAAAAGGATGGTACATCATGTATGTGTGTTGATTGTAGAGGCATTAATAATATTACTATTCGTTATCGTCATCCTATTCCTAGGCTAGATGATATGCTTGATGAATTGAGTGGCTCTACAATATTCTCCAAAGTTGATTTGCGTAGTGGCTACCATCAAATTCGTATGAAATTGGGAGATGAATGGAAAAGAGCATTTAAAACTAAGTTTGGATTATATGAGTGGTTAGTCATGCCTTTTGGGTTAACTAATGCACCTAGTACTTTCATGAGATTAATGAACGAAGTTTTACGTGCTTTCATTGGACGATTTGTGGTAGTTTACTTTGATGACATATTGATTTATAGCAGATCTTTGGAGGAACATTTGGAACATTTACGTGCTGTTTTTATTGCTCTACGTGATGCACGTTTGTTTGGTAACCTTGGGAAGTGCACCTTTTGCACCGACCGAGTATCTTTTCTTGGCTATGTTGTTACTCCACAGGGAATTGAAGTTGATAAAGCCAAGATTGAAGCTATTGAGAGTTGGCCGCAACCCAAAACGGTCACACAAGTGAGGAGTTTTCTTGGCCTCGCTGGATTCTATAGGCGTTTTGTGAGAGATTTCAGCACCATTGCTGCACCTCTCAATGAGCTTACAAAGAAAGATGTGCCTTTTCTTTGGGGTACCGCACAGGAAGAAGCCTTCACGGTATTGAAAGATAAGTGGACACATGCTCCTTTACTCCAACTTCCTGATTTTAATAAGACTTTTGAGCTTCAATGTGATGCTAGTGGAATTGGATTAGGAGGTGTGTTATTACAAGATGGCAAACCTGTTGCATACTTTTCTGAAAAATTGAGTGGGCCTAGTCTGAATTATTCTACTTATGATAAAGAATTATATGCTCTTGTTCGGACTTTAGAAACATGGCAACATTATTTATGGTCCAAAGAATTTGTTATACATTCTGATCATGAATCTTTGAAACATATTAAAAGTCAAGCTAAACTGAATCGTAGACATGCTAAATGGGTTGAATTCATTGAGACTTTCCCTTATGTCATTAAACACAAGAAGGGAAAAGAAAATGTTATTGCTGATGCATTGTCTCGTCGCTATACTATGCTTTCACAACTTGACTTCAAAATATTTGGTTTGGAGACCATCAAAGATCAATATGTGCATGATGCTGATTTTAAAGATGTAATGCAGAATTGTAAAGAAGGAAGAATGTGGAACAAGTTTGTTGTTAACGATGGATTTGTGTTTCGTGCTAACAAGCTATGCATTCCAGCTAGCTCCGTTCGTCTTTTGTTGTTGCAGGAGGCGCATGGAGGCGGATTAATGGGACACTTTGGCGTGAAGAAGACGGAGGACGTACTTGCTACACATTTTGATAGAGGCAAAGGTGTCCCGTCTTTCGATGAGATGGTGGATTTCGCTTTGGTGGAAGTCGACTTTGACGATCCGACTACGAACGTGCGAGGACGTCGCGCCTTAGCAATCGCTAAACCAACTCCGAGAGGTTATTGACCACGCCGGAGCACGATCAATCTGACCACGAGGGTCTGTTTCCTGCGAGCAAACGAAGAACAAGCAAGAAACTAAGATTGCAATCTGGATATTGCGAATATAAGATGAAAGCTTTATTGATCAAGGTGGGGTTCTGTGACGCCTTTGTCTGGTCGTTGAACACAAACGAAGTACGCGAAGTTGCAGCTATGGCGAACTTTTAATCTAAACAAAACCCAAAGTCTAAACGATGCCCTAAGGGCTGTATATATGGAGGAAGAGGGGGAGAATTTCGTGGCCCTTGGTGGAGGGGTCCGAAATCAACCCTATCTCTTGTTTCCCCACACATACGGACTCTAAAAATAGCCTATACTTATGTATTTCGAAATTACATGGGCCTGGCCCAATAATAAGGTGACGCAGCACCTAAAATAGCCTCGGGACGAAATTTATGAAGTGGCGTCTTGTATATTTCGTCCAAGGCTTCATGCACCCATTATGGTGGCTTCAAAGTCCTGAAATCATCACTTGTAACTCCGTTCTTGTTTCCCTTGCGCATGCCATCATCTTCATGCTTGTTCTTGCTCCAATGTTCATCCTTCTCCAAGCTAGGCCCTTCATTTGTAAGCAAAACAAATGTATCCAATTTAGGCAGCATCATATTCTCATGAACATTAGAATCATTACCAAGAAACGAAAGTACCTGGTAATTTAGTTGGCGTGCACGAGCTCTAGTAATTGGTCCAGTATGTATAGCAGCAGGGGCTGTGGGTGTAACAATTGTATTGATGTCCTCATCAACAAATGTATCCAATTTAGGCAGCATCATATTCTCATGAACATTAGAATCATTACCAAGAAACGAAAGTACCTGGTAATTTAGTTGGCGTGCACGAGCTCTAGTAATTGGTCCAGTATGTATAGCAGCAGGGGCTGTGGGTGTAACAATTGTATTGATGTCCTCATCACTTTTGGCCCAAGGAAAGATAGAGTCCAAGTCTCTCACGTTCTGGATTCAGATTCGGACTGCACAGACACACCTGACTCAAAACGCACACACGTTTTTCATACGGACTCCGAATTGGGTGATTCTTTTTTTGTTGGAAACTAGATTTCGTGCACTTTCCAACCCAATTGGAATCACCTTCAAATTCGTCCGGAGCGTTGAGTTGTGGACAAAACAATCTGATGCTGCAGCAGAATCCGAGTCAAACTACAAGTCCAAAGGTGTTACATCACCTCCACTTGGGCCCATTGGCCTTGTACGACCTAGATTTAGTTTTAGGCTGCCTTGGGACGTCCTCCCACCTCCTTGGCCGCCACCCCTTGCTCCTATATAAGTAGATCCATCTAGTAGCTTTTCCTTGGGATTTGTTTAGTTAAAAGTTAGCCATTGCAACTTCGTGTACTTCGTTTGTGTCCAACGACCAGACCAAGACCGCTTCCGGATCCCCACCATTATCAATACTTCATATATATTTGCAATATTCAGATTGCTTTATCATTTTCTTGCTCGTTCTTCGATTGCTTGCAGGAATAGACCTTCGTGGTCAGGCTGACCATGCTTCCAGCATCGTCAGTAACCTCAGGAGATTGGTTTAGCGATTGCTAAGGCGCAACGTTGTGCACGTTCGTAGTCGGATTGTCAAAGTCGTCTCCACCAAATCGATAGTTATCATCTCATCGAAAGATCGGGACAACCCCGTCGCTATCAAGCCCTAAGCATAGTAGACAACGTTCTATTGACTACTTCAGTTTGTCCATCAGTTTGGGAGTGACAAGTAGTACTAAAAAGCAGTTTAGTCCCCAACTTAGCCCATAGACATCTCCAAAAGTGGCTAAGAAATTTAGTATCACGATCTGAAACAATAGTATTTGGCACACCATGCAAGCGAATAATTTCATGAAAGAACAAATCAGCAACATTAACAACATCATCACTTTTATGACATGGTATAAAGTGTGCCATTTTCGAGAATCTATCCACGACAACAAATATGCTATCCCTCCCCTTCTTTGTTTGAGGTAAACCTAAAACAAAGTCCATAGATATATCCTCCCAAGGAACACTAGGTACAGGCAAAGGCATATATAAACCATGAGGATTGAGTCGTGACTTAGCTTTTTGACATGTAGTGCAGCGAGCAATAAAACGCTCAACATCCCGTCTCATCTTTGGCCAAAAGAAATGTGTAGCAAGTACGTCCTCCGTCTTCTTCACGCCAAAGTGTCCCATTAATCCTCCTCCATGCGCCTCCTGCAACAACAAAAGACGAACGGAGCTAGCTGGAATGCATAGCTTGTTAGCACGAAACACAAATCCATCGTTAACAACAAACTTGTTCCACATTCTTCCTTCTTTACAATTCTGCATTACATCTTTAAAATCAGCATCATGCACATATTGATCTTTGATGATCTCCAAACCAAATATTTTGAAGTCAAGTTGTGAAAGCATAGTATAGCGACGAGACAATGCATCAGCAATAACATTTTCTTTTCCCTTCTTGTGTTTAATGACATAAGGGAAAGTCTCAATGAATTCAACCCATTTAGCATGTCTACGATTCAGTTTAGCTTGACTTTTAATATGTTTCAAAGATTCATGATCAGAAAGTATAACAAATTCTTTGGGCCATAAATAATGTTGCCATGTTTCTAAAGTCCGAACAAGAGCATATAATTCTTTATCATAAGTAGAATAATTCAGACTAGGCCCACTCAATTTTTCAGAAAAGTATGCAACAGGTTTGCCATCTTGTAATAACACACCTCCTAATCCAATTCCACTAGCATCACATTCAAGCTCAAAAGTCTTATTAAAATCAGGAAGTTGGAGTAAAGGAGCATGTGTCAACTTATCTTTCAATACCGTGAAGGCTTCTTCCTGTGCGGTACCCCAAAGAAAAGGCACATCTTTCTTTGTAAGCTCATTGAGAGGTGCAGCAATGGTGCTGAAATCTCTCACAAAACGCCTATAGAATCCAGCGAGGCCAAGAAAACTCCTCACTTGTGTGACCGTTTTGGGCTGTGGCCAACTCTCAATAGCTTCAATCTTGGCTTTATCAACTTCAATTCCCTGTGGAGTAACAACATAGCCAAGAAAAGATACTCGGTCGGTGCAAAAGGTGCACTTCCCAAGGTTACCAAACAAACGTGCATCACGTGGAGCAATAAAAACAGCACGTAAATGTTCCAAATGTTCTTCCAAAGATCTGCTATAAATCAATATGTCATCAAAGTAAACTACCACAAATCGTCCAATGAAAGCATGTAAAACTTCGTTCATTAATCTCATGAAAGTACTAGGTGCATTAGTTAACCCAAAAGGCATGACTAACCACTCATATAATCCAAACTTAGTTTTAAATGCTGTTTTCCATTCATCTCCCAATTTCATACGAATTTGATGGTAGCCACTACGCAAATCAACTTTGGAGAATATTGTAGAGCCACTCAATTCATCAAGCATATCATCTAGCCAAGGAATAGGATGACGATAACGAATAGTAATATTATTAATGCCTCTACAATCAACACACATACGTGATGTACCATCCTTTTTCGGAACTAGAATAATAGGAACAGCACAAGGACTAAGGGATTCGCGTATATAACCTTTGTCGAGAAGCTCTTGTACTTGACGCATAATCTCCTTCGTCTCCTCTGGATTGGTACGATATGGTGCACGGTTTGGCAGTGAAGCACCGGGAATTAAGTCAATCTGATGCTCAATCCCTCGAATAGGCGGTAATCCCGGTGGCACGTCTTGTGGAAAAACGTCAGCGAACTCCTGCAAAATGTTAGTGACAGCAGGAGGCAAAGAGGAAGGCACGTCCTCGAATGAAAATAATGCCTCTTTGCACACAAAAGCATAGCAAACAGATTTGCTGAAATCTAGCTCATCAATATCAGATTTGGTGGCAAATAAACATGCACTTTTCAATTTAATTTCAGAAGCAACACTAGATGGTTTATTATTAGGCTTCATTTGTTGCTCAAATTCTTTTGCCACAATCTGATTTTCACTCTTATTCTTCTCCTGTTGTGCTTTATTAGCTCTATTAATATCATCTTTCAAAATGGAATCAGGAGTCATAGGAAGCAAAGTAATATTTTTATCCTTGTGAACAAGAGTATAGTGATTGTTTCTACCATGGTGTACAGAATTTTTATCAAATTGCCATGGTCTACCAAGTAATAAGGAACATGCTTGCATAGGTACCACATCACAATCAACATAATCAGCATATGTAGAGATACTAAAATGCACACGAACAGTACGTGTTACCTTAACCTTGCCGCTGTTGTTGAACCATTGGATGTAGTAAGGATGTGGATGTGGTCTTGTGGTGAGAGAAAGCTTCTCCACCATCTCCATGCTAGCCAAGTTGTTGCAGCTCCCTCCGTCTATGATGACGCGCACAGAACGTTCCTTCACAACTCCCTTGGTATGGAACAAATTGTGCCTCTGATTTTGCTCAGCTTGTGTGACCTGCACACTCAAAACACGTTGAGCAACTAAACATTCATACCTGTCAGCGTCTTCAGGAGCCATGTATTGCGTCTCATGATCAGAATCATCTCCACCATGTTCTTCACGTGTAATAAGAGCCAAAGTCTCCTCATCATTGATGAGGACATGACTACCTTGGATATGACCAAAAATATTGCATATATGCATATTTGTCAGGTGATTTCTAGTGCAAACTATTCAATAATCTATTTATGTTATCCAGAACAAAAATACTTCACACACTTTTGTGTTTTGTCTAATTGCAGGTGTATGGGACATTTGTACAATCCACATATGAAGATAAGGAAGAAAGAGATGTTTATTTGCTGTCCAAAAAGTTCTCTCACGTCACTTTTGGCCCAAGAGAAGATAGAGTCCAAGTCGCTCACGTTCTGGATTCAGATTCGGACTGCACAGACATACCTGACTCAAAACGCACACAAGTTTCTCATACGGACTCCGAATTGGGTGATTCTTTTTTTGTTGGAAACTAGATTTCGTGCACTTTCCAACCCAATTGGAATCACCTTCAAATTCGTCCGGAGTGTTGAGTTGTGGACGAAACAATCTGATGCTGCAGCAGAATCCGAGTCAAACTACAAGTCTAAAGGTGTTACATCACCTCCACTTGGGCCCATTGGCCTTGTACGACCTAGATTTAGTTTTAGGCTGCCTTGGGACGTCCTCCCACCTCCTTGGCCGCCACCCCTTGCTCCTATATAAGTAGATCCATCTAGTAGCTTTTTCCTTGGGATTTGTTTAGTTAAAAGTTAGCCATTGCAACTTCGTGTATTTCGTTTGTGTCCAACGACCAGACCAAGACCGCTTACGGATCCCCACCTTTATCAATACTTCATACATATTCGCAATATCCAGATTGCCTTTATCATATTCTTGCTCGTTCTTCGATTGCTTGCAGGAATAGACCTTCGTGGTCAGGCTGACCGTGCTTCCAGGATCTTCAGTAACCTCAGGAGATTGGTTTAGCGGTTGCTAAGGCGCAACGTCGTGCACGTTTGTAGTCGGATCGTCAAAGTCGTCTCCACCAAATCGATAGTTATCATCTCATCGAAAGATCGGGACACCTCGCCTCTATCAAGTGGTATCAGTTTTCAGGTTGCTCGGTGAGAATTTCCAGTTTTTCTTAGATTAGATTTATTTTCTTACCTATTGTCCAAGAAAAAGCCACAAAAAAAGTTAGATCTTTTCATCCTTTATCCAAGCCAATCTGAGCCTTTGCAATTTTCTATTCATTGTTTGCATTATTGAATTATCGGTTGCATCGCCGTGTCGAGTTGCTGGTCTTAGTGTCTAGTTCCTTTAGAGTTTCGAGTTCTGTTCACATTAGTCACGCAGCCGCTGCATCATTATCCCATCCGCTGTCCACCATCCAATCCACCAATTTCCACCACGTGCTACGCACTGTTTATTGTCATAATCATAGTTGAGGTCACTCACATCTTCGCCTGATCGAATCTGCATCTTATCTAGTTTGTCTTGGAAAGAGGGAGAAAAAGAAGATAAAGAAAAAAAAAGAGAGAAAAAAGGAAAGAAAAAAAAAAGAAAAAGAGGGAGAAGAAAAAGAAAAAAAAGCGTGAGAAAAAAAAGAGAGAAGAAAAAAAATTGGATCTATCTAGAATCAATCTCGTACCTGAATTCGGATTGGAATCTGTTTTGTGCACTGTTCAGTAAAACAGCTTGGCTATTGTTTCACATCATTATCTTTACTGCCGTTGTGATCTTCACTTATATCTTGCTGTCCAGAGCTACTTTGTATCCTTCATTGATGCTGGTTGTGCTACGACGTGACCTCATTAGTGTTCTAGGCTCGCGTCTCTAGTCCGGTCTAGCCTAGGACCAGCACAGTACCGTCGTTGAGCGTTTATTCAACATTGCATCTTTGAATTGATTATTGCTAATCTTTTGCTACCATATATAGCCAACCCAGCTCCACATATTTCTACACCGTGTATACGTACGCTCCCCTGGCAATCGCTTTACTCAATATTCGGAGTTACTTGACACCGCTGGTTGCCGATCACCGCCTGCTGCATGGTAAGAACTTGTAAGACATTGATATTTGCTTTACTGTGAGCGTTTTACCACCACATCCTAGTAGTTATAGGAGCATTATTTTTGGGTTTTGTTTCTTGTTCTATTAATCATGACAGGATCCAGAGTCAATTCATGGGCTTTGACGATCGCGGGAGACGTGCCACCACCTTTGCAAATACCACAACCGTCACGAGAGGTGCACAAACATCCAAATGCACATGATCAGGTTAATGCATCTATACCACCATTTAATGGCCGTTTTAAACCTGCTTTATATATTGAATGGGAGTTCGACATAAAAAATATATTTGCTTCCCATAATTTCAATGAACATAAAAAGGTTAAGGTTGCGGTTGGTTCTTTCACTGGTTATGCTTTGGTTTGGTGGAATGAATATTGTCGGGTACACCCTGATTATATACCTACTACTTGGGATGATTTGAAACTTGCCATGCGACATACTTTCGTCCCTGCTTATTATACTCGTGACATGATTAAGAAGTTGCAACACTTAAAACAAGGTAGTGAAACTGTAACAAAATATTATGATGATTTACAAACTACCTTGTTGCATTCCTCTTTAGAAGAAAGTGAAGATGATTTTATGGATAGATTTTGGGGAGGATTAAACCGTGATATTCAAGAGATACTAATTCATGAAGAGTGTTATCCTATGGACCATTTGTTTCATCTTGCTTGCAAAGCTGAACAGGAAATAAAACGACGTGTTGGCCACGAGGAGAACAAGCGCACGGTGCACATTCCAAGAGTTGATATGATTGTTCCTTCAACTACTAGGCATACTATGACAACCACATCCGTTGTTGTCAGGACTACATCACCTCCACCATGTGACACATCGCCCCCGAGAGTGGCTACATCATCTGAGTTGATCATAAGAGGTAATGACAAAGGTACTGATCTTCCATCTCTACATGAGAATGATGAATTCCTTGTCAATTTGAATGCACCATCTGATGAGCTACCCACTACTTTGATCACACCACCTATTTTACAGGACTACGTTGATAATTTGACTTTGCCATGTGATCAAACAACTGAAATACCAACAATTTTGAGTGCACCCATTGAATTAACTATTGATGCAAAAGAACCAATGTTTAATCATTTTGATAAGACCTCTAATCTTGGTGATGATTCTGTGTTGAATGACTTATTGCATGTTTGCTTATTTAAGCATGTTGTAGCATGTAAATTTGATGCAAGTAAGGTTTATTCACCAATGTTGGGATGGTTTAATGATGAACATTGTCAATATTTTGAAATGAATAAGAGCTTCACTTATATGTGCAAACTGAGTTGCAATATTTTCATGCCTTCTACTTCTTGTGCTAATTTTTTGGCTTTAGATTTTATGAACTATGCAAGTTACTCATCTATTCATGTGTCATATATGCAAAAATCAAGGGAAGTAAAAATGGATGACATATACATATACAACATGTACACCTTGTCTCTTTTGTTAGCCACATTTCAGATTAAGCAACGCCGAGGACGGCTTTATTTTCAAGAAGGGGAGGATGATGAGGACATGACTACCTTGAATATGACCAAAAATATTGCATATATGCATATTTGTCAGGTGATTTCTAGTGCAAACTATTCAATAATCTATTTATGTTATCCAGAACAAAAATACTTCACACACTTTTGTGTTTTGTCTAATTGCAGGTGTATGGGACATTTGTACAATCCACATATGAAGATAAGGAAGAAAGAGATGTTTATTTGCTGTCCAAAAAGTTCTCTCACGTCACTTTTGGCCCAAGAGAAGATAGAGTCCAAGTCGCTCACGTTCTGGATTCAGATTCGGACTGCACAGACATACCTGACTCAAAACGCACACAAGTTTCTCATACGGACTCCAAATTGGGTGATTCTTTTTTTGTTGGAAACTATATTTCGTGCACTTTCCAACCCAATTGGAATCACCTTCAAATTCGTCCGGAGCGTTGAGTTGTGGACGAAACAATCTGATGCTGCAGCAGAATCCGAGTCAAGCTACAAGTCCAAAGGTGTTACATCACCTCCACTTGGGCCCATTGGCCTTGTACGACCTAGATTTAGTTTTAGGCTGCCTTGGGACGTCCTCCCACCTCCTTGGCCGCCACCCCTTGCTCCTATATAAGTAGATCCATCTAGTAGCTTTTTCCTTGGGATTTGTTTAGTTAAAAGTTAGCCATTGCAACTTTGTGTATTTCGTTTGTGTCCAACGACCAGACCAAGACCGCTTACGGATCCCCACCTTTATCAATACTTCATACATATTCGCAATATCCAGATTGCCTTTATCATATTCTTGCTCGTTCTTCGATTGCTTGCAGGAATAGACCTTCGTGGTCAGGCTGACCGTGCTTCCAGCATCTTCAGTAACCTCAGGAGATTGGTTTAGCGGTTGCTAAGGCGCAATGTCGTGCACGTTTGTAGTCGGATCGTCAAAGTCGTCTCCACCAAATCGATAGTTATCATCTCATCGAAAGATCGGGACACCTCGCCTCTATCAATCATAGTCACTAGCGGACTCATATCCACCATCCGCGGTAGCAATCATCACACGCGGAGATTTGCATTCTCTCGCATAATGACCTCCTCCCTTACAACGATGACAAATAATATCACTTGTGTGCCCTGTTGATGCCATGGAAGAAGAAGAACGCTGTGCAGGCCCCGCAGGTGCGCTCTTGGCAGATAATGGTGGTTGTGCCTGTTTTCTTGTATCACGGCTGGAGGTGGCACCGGATGGAGGTGCTGGTGCAGTTGAAGTAGAAGATGCACGTGGTGTCCATGATGAAGGTCGGCCTGCAGAAAAGTTAGTTCGCCCCAATGCTTGTCGATCCTGCACTTCACGTTCAGCTTTACAAGCATGATGGAATAAACGAGTGATATTAGTATACTCCTTATAGTCTAGAATGGTCTGAATCTCTCTATTTAATCCACCCAGAAAACGTGCAAGCATAGCTTCATTCTCCTCAACAATACCACATCTAATCATGCCAGTTTGTAATTCCTGATAATATTCTTCTACAGAATTTTTCCCTTGTCTTAAACGCTGCAATTTTTGAAGCAAGTCACGTTGATAATATGGTGGAACCCAACGCGTACGCATAGCAGTTTTCAAAGCAGCCCAAGTAGTTGGAATAGGATATAATCTACAATGTTCAGACCACCATACACATGCAAAACTAGTGAAAGCACAAACGGCAGCAGCAACTTGTCTCTCCTCAGGATATTGTAAACATGTAAATCGTTGTTCAGTTTCTAACTCCCAAGTAAGATATATATCAGGAACATATCTACCCTCAAATGGTGGAATATTCAATTTCAGTTTAGGAATATGGACATCATCGCGTACCTGAGGTGGTGGTGCAGGCCTACCATTACGAATATATACCTGAGGTCGACCTGCTGGTGGTGGTGCTGGTGGCTGCACGTAGTGTTGATTTTGATCAACCTCATCCTCATAGTCGCCCGCATACTCATCATCCTCCTGGGTACCAGCAACAGCAGTAGCAGGAGCCACAGAAGTATCAACAGCAGCACCAACAGTTTGGGCAAACGCAAGAGGAACACGGCTCGCTCGGCGAAGGTCTATTTCGCGACGTGGAGGTAGTCGTTGTTGTTGTTGTTGGAGAGGTGCGTTAGGTGCATCGGGTGGTGGTGGTGGAAGACGCGCGAGCAATTCATTAAATCTGTTATCGAGCTTTGTTTCGAACGTCTTCTCAAGGCCAGTGATCTTCTCCATGGCCTCTTCAAAATTGTTCAGCACATCTTGCACCTGTTCAGTCATCATTTGCTGAAACTTATCATGAAGCTCCTTGTTCGATAAATTCTCCCAGTCAATCTCGTCGGCTTGTGATCCTGGCATGGTTAGCAGCAATAGAAACACACAAGAATATGATCCTACAGACTACTAAGAAGTGGTGGTGGTGTATCACAAATCCGTCAAGCAAATCTCAAATTCTTACCAGTTCTTACCCAGCAGCAGGCGGTGATCGGCAACCGTTGTAGTCAAAAACTCTCAAAGCTTGGATAGAGCGATTACCAGGGAGAGTCGAACACACGACGTAGATGTATGTGGAGCTGGGAAGGCTTATAGTATGGTAGCAAAAAGGGTCAGCAATAATCAATTCAGAGATGCAAACTTGAATAAACGCTCAACGACGGTACTGTGCTGGTCCTAGGCTAGACTGTGCTAGAGACGCGAGCCTAGAACACCAACAAAATCACGGCGCGGCACGTAAACAAGGGAAAAGCACACTCTGAATTTTTTTTTCGCTCTTTTTTTTGCGCTCTTTTTTTTTGCGCTGTTTTTTTTTTGCGAAAAATCACTATAATGGCGAGTGTCTCAAAACTCTTCCTAGCTCAAACTGACTGGATGGGCACGAAATTTTTTCGACCAAATTTTTTTTTTCGACTGCCCGGACCCAAAAACTGGAAACGGGTCAAAAAAAACTTCCTATAATGGCACCTGTCTCAAAACACTCAGAAAGACCTAAAAATAGGATAGCCAGAAATTTTTTCGAAAAATGCGTTTTCGAAAAATTTTGGGCCTAAACGGAGCGTGGCTACCCGACTCCGGCAAGGAAACACGAATCGGAATCTAGATTGATCCCGAAAACAAACCTAATAAGCAAGGAAACTCGGATTGGTGGTGGATATATGGTGGTGGTATATGGCAGCGGTGGTAGTATATGGATATGGATCGGTGGTGGTATATGGACACGGATTGGTGGTGGTAGATGGCAGGGGCGATGGTGGTAGATGGCAGGGGCGATGATGATGGTGCGGCGACGGCGTGACAACTTGTGAACAGAACTCGAAACTCTAAAAGACTAGACGCTAAGACCAGCAACTGAACACGACGATGCAACCGCAAATTCAACAAAGCAAATACAGAAAAGATTATGCAAGGCTCAGATTGGTTCGGATGGGATGAACTAACCCTAATTTTTTTTGGCTTTTTCGTGGACTATAGGTATGAAGAACAGACTCGATCTAAACTACGAAAAACTGTAAAATCTCACCGAGCAACCTGGAAATCTGATACCACTTGATAGAGGCAAAGGTGTCCCGTCTTTCGATGAGATGATGGATATCACTTTGGTGGAAGTCGACTTTGACGATCCGACTACGGACGTGCGAGGACGTCGCGCCTTAGCAATCGCTAAACCAACTCCGAGAGGTTATTGACCACGCCGGAGCACGATCAACCTGACCACGAGGGTCTGTTTCCTGCGAGCAAACGAAGAACAAGCAAGAAACTAAGATTGCAATCTGGATATTGCGAATATAAGATGAAAGCTTTATTGATCAAGGTGGGGTTCTGTGACGCCTTTGTCTGGTCGTTGAACACAAACGAAGTACGCGAAGTTGCAGCTATGGCGAACTTTTAATCTAAACAAAACCCAAAGTCTAAACGATGCCCTAAGGGCTGTATATATGGAGGAAGAGGGGGGGAATTTCGTGGCCCTTGGTGGAGGGGTCCGAAATCAACCCTATCTCTTGTTTCCCCACACATACGGACTCTAAAAATAGCCTATACTTATGTATTTCGAAATTACATGGGCCTGGCCAAATAATAAGGTGACGCAGCACCTAAAATAGCCTCGGGACGAAATTTATGAAGTGGCATCTTGTATATTTCGTCCAAGGCTTCATGCACCCATTATGGTGGCTTCAAAGTCCTGAAATCATCACTTGTAACTCCGTTCTTGTTCCCCTTGCGCATGCCATCATCTCCATGCTTGTTCTTGCTCCAATGTTCATCCTTCTCCAAGCTAGGCCCTTCATTTGTAAGCAAAACAAATGTATCCAATTTAGGCAGCATCATATTCTCATGAACATTACAATCATTACCAAGAAACGAAAGTACCTGGTAATTTAGTTGGCGTGCACGAGCTCTAGTAATTGGTCCAGTATGTATAGCAGCAGGGGCTGTGGGTGTAACAATTGTATTGATGTCCTCATCAAACAAGCATGGAGATGATGGCATGCGCAAGGGGAACAAGAACGGAGTTACAAGTGATGATTTCAGGACTTTGAAGCCACCATAATGGGTGCATGAAGCCTTGGACGAAATATACAAGATGCCACTTCATAAATTTCGTCCCGAGGCTATTTTAGGTGCTGCGTCACCTTATTATTGGGCCAGGCCCATGTAATTTCGAAATACATAAGTATAGGCTATTTTTAGAGTCCGTATGTGTGGGGAAACAAGAGATAGGGTTGATTTCGGACCCCTCCACCAAGGGCCACGAAATTCCCCCCCTCTTCCTCCATATATTCAGCCCTTAGGGCATCGTTTAGACTTTGGGTTTTGTTTAGATTAAAAGTTCGCCATAGCTGCAACTTCGCGTACTTCGTTTGTGTTCAACGACCAGACAAAGGCGTCACAGAACCCCACCTTGATCAATAAAGCTTTCATCTTATATTCGCAATATCCAGATTGCAATCTTAGTTTCTTGCTTGTTCTTCGTTTGCTCGCAGGAAACAGACCCTCGTGGTCAGGTTGATCGTGCTCCGGCGTGGTCAATAACCTCTCGGAGTTGGTTTAGCGATTGCTAAGGCGCGACGTCCTCGCACGTTCGTAGTCGGATCGTCAAAGTCGACTTCCACCAAAGCGAAATCCACCATCTCATCGAAAGACGGGACACCTCCGCCTCTATCAAGTGGTATCAGTTTTCAGGTTGCTCGGTGAGAATTTCCAGTTTTCCTAGATTAGATTTATTTTCTTACCTATTGTCCAAGAAAAAGCCACAAAAAAGAGTTAGATCTATTCATCCTTGGTCCAAGCCAGTCTGAGCCTTTGCAATTTTCTTTTCATTGCTTGCATAGTTGAATTATCGGTTGCATCGTCGTGTCGAGTTGCTGGTCTTAGTGCCTAGTTCGTTTAGAGTTTCGAGTTCTGTTCACATTAGTCACGCCACCGCTGCATCATTATCTCTTCCGCTGTCCACCACCCATCCATCAATTTCCACCACGTGCTACCCACCATTCATTGTCATAATAATAGTTGAGATCGTTCACATCTTCACTTGATCCAATCTGCATCTTATCTAGTTTGTTTTGGAAAGAGGGAGAAAAAAAGAGAGAAAAAAACGAGAAAAAAAAGGAGAAAAAAAAGTCAGAGAGAAAAAAAGGAGAGAAAGAAAAAAAAAGTGTGAGGAAAAAAAAAGAGAAGAAAAAAAAACAAAAAAATCGGCACAAACTTTTTCAGAGGAAAGTTGGAGACAAAGTTGTTGATATATCCTGCTTGGCTGTTGTTTCACCTCATTATCTTTACTGCCGTTGTGATCTTCACTTATATCTTGCTGTCCAGAGCTACTTAGTATCCTTCATTGATGCTAGTTGTGCTACGACGTGACCTCATTAGTGTTCTAGGCTCGCGTCTCTAGTCCGGTCTAGCCTAGGACCAGCACAGTACCGTCGTTGAGCGTTTATTCAACATTGCATCTTTGAATTGATTATTGCTAATCTTTTGCTACCATATATAGCCAACCCAGCTTCACATATTTCTACACCGTGTATACGTACGCTCCCCTGGCAATCGCTTTACTCAATATTCGGAGTTACTTGACACCGCTGGTTGCCGATCACCGCCTGCTGCATGGTAAGAACTTGTAAGACATTGATATTTGCTTTACTGTGAGCGTTTTACCACCACATCCTAGTAGTTATAGGAACATTATTTTTGGGTTTTGTTTCTTGTTCTACTAATCATGACAGGATCCAGAGTCAATTCATGGGCTTTGTCGATCGCGGGAGACGTGCCACCACCTTTGCAAATACCACAACCGTCACGAGAAGTGCACAAACATCCAAATGCACATGATCAGGTTAATGTATCTATACCACCATTTAATGGCCGTTTTAAACCTGCTTTATATATTGAATGGGAGTTCGACATAAAAAATATATTTGCTTCCCATAATTTCGATGAACATAAAAAGGTTAAGGTTGCGGTTGGTTCTTTCACTGGTTATGCTTTGGTTTGGTGGAGTGAATATTGTCGGTTACACCCTGATTATATACCTACTACTTGGGATGATTTGAAACTTGCCATGTGATAGAGGCAAAGGTGTCCCGTCTTTCGATGAGATGGTGGATTTCGTTTTGGTGGAAGTCGACTTTGACGATCCGACTACGAACGTGTGAGGACGTCGCGCCTTAGCAATCGCTAAACCAACTCCGAGAGGTTATTGACCACGCCGGAGCACGATCAACCTGACCACGAGGGTCTGTTTCCTGCGAGCAAACGAAGAACAAGCAAGAAACTAAGATTGCAATCTGGATATTGCGAATATAAGATGAAAGCTTTATTGATCAAGGTGGGGTTCTGTGACGCCTTTGTCTGGTCGTTGAACACAAACGAAGTACGCGAAGTTGCAGCTATGGCGAACTTTTAATCTAAACAAAACCCAAAGTCTAAACGATGCCCTAAGGGCTGAATATATGGAGGAAGAGGGGGGGAATTTCGTGGCCCTTGGTGGAGGGGTCCGAAATCAACCCTATCTCTTGTTTCCCCACACATACGGACTCTAAAAATAGCCTATACTTATGTATTTCGAAATTACATGGGCCTGGCCCAATAATAAGGTGACGCAGCACCTAAAATAGCCTCGGGACGAAATTTATGAAGTGGCATCTTGTATATTTCGTCCAAGGCTTCATGCACCCATTATGGTGGCTTCAAAGTCCTGAAATCATCACTTGTAACTCCGTTCTTGTTCCCCTTGCGCATGCCATCATCTCCATGCTTGTTCTTGCTCCAATGTTCATCCTTATCCAAGCTAGGCCCTTCATTTGTAAGCAAAACAAATGTATCCAATTTAGGCAGCATCATATTCTCATGAACATTAGAATCATTACCAAGAAACGAAAGTACCTGGTAATTTAGTTGGCGTGCGCGAGCTCTAGTAATTGGTCCAGTATGTATAGCAGCAGGGCCTGTGGGTGTAACAATGGTATTGATGTCCTCATCACGTCTCCCGCGATCGACAAAGCCCATGAATTGACTCTGGATCCTGTCATGATTAGTAGAAAAAGAAACAAAACCCAAAAATAATGTTCCTATAACTACTAGGATGTGGTGGTAAAACGCTCACAGTAAAGCAAATATCAATGTCTTACAAGTTCTTACCATGCAGCAGGCGGTGATCGGCAACCAGCGGTGTCAAGTAACTCCGAATATTGAGTAAAGCGATTGCCAGGGGAGCGTACGTATACACGGTGTAGAAATATGAGGAGCTGGGTTGGCTATATATGGTAGCAAAAGATTAGCAATAATCAATTCAAAGATGCAATGTTGAATAAACGCTCAACGACGGTACTGTGCTGGTCCTAGGCTAGACCAAACTAGAGACGCGAGCCTAGAACACTAATGAGGTCACGTCATAGCACAACTAGCATCAATGAAGGATACTAAGTAGCTCTTGACAGCAAGATATAAGTGAAGATCACAACGGCAGTGAAGATAATGATGAAAAACAACTGCCAAGCAGGATATACAACAACTCTCTCTCTCCAACTTTCCTCTTGAAAAGTTTGAGACAATTTTCTGATAAATTCTTTCAAAGAATGCTACTAACTCAAGCTTTCCAATGCAAAAAGAATCACTCAATTCCGAGTTGATATGAGGAGTCAAAGAATTCTAAAACTGGCTGGAAAAATTGGAACAAGTTGTGTTCACGAACTTCGGAGGGCAAAAAGACCTATTTAGAAGCCGATTTTGAGGTGTCAAATATTGAACATGCTTCTGCAACTATTTAGATGCGGCTCGTCGCTAGCTTTAATTTGAGTACTCACGGAGCCAAAACGGACTTCGTATGAGGAAGATACACCTGTTTTATTGAACAGTGCGCAAAACAGATTCCAATCTGAATTCAAGTACGAGATTGATTCTAGATAGATCTGATTTTTTTTTCTTCTCTCCTTTTTTTTCTCACGCTTTTTTTCTTTTTCTTCTCTCTCTGTTTCTTTTTTTTCTTTCCTTTTTTCTCTCTTTTTCTCTCTCTCTCTTTTTTTCTCCCTCTTTCCAAGACAAACTAGATAAGATGCAGATTGGATCAGGCGAAGATGTGAATGACCTCAACTATGATTATGACAATGAACAGTGCGTAGCACGTGGTGGAAATTAATAGATGGGATGGTGGACGGCGGAAGGGATAATGATGCAGCGGCGGCGTGACTAATGTGAACAGAACTCGAAACTCTAAACGACCTAGACACTAAGACCAGCAACTCGACACGACGATGCAACCGATAATTCAACTATGCAATCAATGAAAAGAAAATTGCAAAGGCTCAGACTGGCTTGGACAAAGGATGAATAGATCTAACTCTTTTTTGTGGATTTTTCTTGGACAATAGGTAAGAAAATAAATCTAATCTAGGAAAACTGGAAATTCTCACCGAGCAACCTGAAAACTGATACCACTTGATAGAGGCGAGGGTGTCCCGATCTTTCGATGAGATGATAACTATCGATTTGGTGGAGACGACTTTTACGATCCGACTACAAACGTGCACGACGTTGTGCCTTAGCAATCGCTAAACCAATCTCCTGAGGTTACTGACGATGCTGGAAGCACGGTCAGCCTGACCACGAAGGTCTATTCCTGCAAGCAATCGAAGAACGAGCAAGAATATGATAAAGCAATCTGAATATTGCAAATATATATGAAGTATTGATAATGGTGGGTATCCGGAAGCGGTCTTGGTCTGGTCGTTGGACACAACGAAGTACACGAAGTTGCAATGGCTAACTTTTAACTAAACAAATCCCAAGGAAAAGCTACTAGATGGATCTACTTATATAGGAGCAAGGGGTGGCGGCCAAGGAGGTGGGAGGACGTCCCAAGGCAGCCTAAAACTAAATCTAGGTCGTACAAGGCCAATGGGCCCAAGTGGAGGTGATGTAACACCTTTGGACTTGTAGTTTGACTCGGATTCTGCTGCAGCATCAGATTGTTTCGTCCACAACTCAATGCTCCGGACGAATTTGAAGGTGATTCCAGTTGGGTTGGAAAGTGCACGAAATCTAGTTTCCAACAAAAAAAGAATCACCCAATTCAGAGTCCGTATGAAAAACTTGTGTGCGTTTTGAGTCAGGTGTGTCTGTGCAGTCCGAATCTGAATCCAGAACGTGAGAGACTTGGACTCTATCTTCTCTTGGGCCAAAAGTGACGTGAGAGACCTTTTTGGACAGCAAATAAACATCTCTTTCTTCCTTATCTTCATATGTGGATTGTACAAATGTCCCATACACCTGCAATTAGACAAAACACAAAAGTGTGTGAAGTATTTTTGTTCTGGATAACATAAATAGATTATTGAATAGTTTGCACTAGAAATCACCTGACAAATATGCATATATGCAATATTTTTAGTCATATCCAAGGTAGTCTTGTCCTCATCACACCTCCATCCGGTGCCACCTCCAACCGTGATACAAGAAAACAGGCACAACCACCATTATCTGCCAAGAGCGCACCTGCGGGGCCCGCACAGCGTTCTTCTTCTTCCATGGCATCAACAAGGCACAGAAGTGATATTATTTGTCGTTGTTGTAAGGGAGGAGGTCATTATGCGAGAGAATGCAAATCTCCGCGTGTGATGATTGCTACCACGGATGGTGGATATGAGTCTGCTAGTGACTATGATGAGGAGACTTTGGCTCTTATTACACGTGAAGAACATGGTGGATATGATTCTGATCATGAGACGCAATACACGGCTCCTGAAGACGCTGACAGGTATGAATGTTTAGTTGCTCAACGTGTTTTGAGTGTGCAGATCACACAAGCTGAGCAAAATCAGAGGCACAATTTGTTCCATACCAAGGGAGTTGTGAAGGAACGTTCTGTGCGCGTCATCATAGACGGAGGGAGCTGCAACAACTTGGCTAGCATGGAGATGGTGGAGAAGCTTTCTCTCACCACAAGACCACATCCACATCCTTACTACATCCAATGGTTCAACAACAGCGGCAAGGTTAAGGTAACACGTACTGTTCGTGTGCATTTTAGTATCTCTACATATGCTGATTATGTTGATTGTGATGTGGTACCTATGCAAGCATGTTCCTTATTACTTGGTAGACCATGGCAATTTGATAAAAATTCTGTACACCATGGTAGAAACAATCACTATACTCTTGTTCATAAGGATAAAAATATTACTTTGCTTCCTATGACTCCTGATTCCATTTTGAAAGATGATATTAATAGAGATAATAAAGCAAAACAGGAGACGAACAAGAGTGAAAATCAGATTGTGGCAAAAGAATTTGAGCAACAAATGAAGCCTAATAATAAACCATCTAGTGTTGTGATGAGGACATGACTACCTTGGATATGACCAAAAATATTGCATATATGCATATTTGTCAGGTGATTTCTAGTGCAAACTATTCAATAATCTATTTATGTTATCCAGAACAAAAATACTTCACACACTTTTGTGTTTTGTCTAATTGCAGGTGTATGGGACATTTGTACAATCCACATATGAAGATAAGGAAGAAAGAGATGTTTATTTGCTGTCCAGAAAGTTCTCTCACGTCACTTTTGGCCCAAGAGAAGATAGAGTCCAACTCTCTCACGTTCTGGATTCAGATTCGGACTGCACAGACACACCTGACTCAAAACGCACACAAGTTTTTCATACGGACTCCGAATTGGGTGATTCTTTTTTTTGGAAACTAGATTTCGTGCACTTTCCAACCCAATTGGAATCACCTTCAAATTCGTCCGGAGCGTTGAGTTGTGGACGAAACAATCTGATGCTGCAGCAGAATCCGAGTCAAACTACAAGTCCAAAGGTGTTACATCACCTCCACTTGGGCCCATTGGCCTTGTACGACCTAGATTTAGTTTTAGGCTGCCTTGGGACGTCCTCCCACCTCCTTGGCCGCCACCCCTTGCTCCTATATAAGTAGATCCATCTAGTAGCTTTTCCTTGGGATTTGTTTAGTTAAAAGTTAGCCAGTGCAACTTCGTGTACTTCGTTTGTGTCCAACGACCAGACCAAGACCGCTTACGGATCCCCACCATTATCAATACCTCATATATATTTGTAATATTCAGATTGCTTTATCATATTCTTGCTCGTTCTTCGATTGCTTGCAGGAATAGACCTTCGTGGTCAGGCTGACCGTGCTTCCGGCATCGTCAGTAACCTCAGGAGATTGGTTTAGCGATTGCTAAGTGATAGAGGCAAAGGTGTCCCGTCTTTCGATGAGATGATGAATATCGCTTTGGTGGAAGTCGACTTTGACGATCCGACTACGAACGTGCGAGGACGTCGCGCCTTAGCAATCGCTAAACCAACTCCGAGAGGTTATTGACCACGCCGGAGCACGATCAACCTGACCACGAGGGTCTGTTTCCTGCGAGCAAACGAAGAACAAGCAAGAAACTAAGATTGCAATCTGGATATTGCGAATATAAGATGAAAGCTTTATTGATCAAGGTGGGGTTCTGTGACGCCTTTGTCTGGTCGTTGAACACAAACGAAGTACGCGAAGTTGCAGCTATGGCGAACTTTTAATCTAAACAAAACCCAAAATCTAAACGATGCCCTAAGGGCTGTATATATGGAGGAAGAGGGGGAGAATTTCGTGGCCCTTGGTGGAGGGGTCCGAAATCAACCCTATCTCTTGTTTCCCCACACATACGGACTCTAAAAATAGCCTATACTTATGTATTTCGAAATTACATGGGCCTGGCCCAATAATAAAGTGACGCAGCACCTAAAATAGCCTCGGGACGAAATTTATGAAGTGGCATCTTGTATATTTCGTCCAAGGCTTCATGCACCCATTATGGTGGCTTCATGATAGAGGCAAAGGTGTCCCGTCTTTCGATGAGATGGTGGATTTCGCTTTGGTGGAAGTCGACTTTGACGATCCGACTACGAACGTGCGAGGACGTCGCGCCTTAGCAATCGCTAAACCAACTCCGAGAGGTTATTGACCACGCCGGAGCACGATCAACCTGACCACGAGGGTCTGTTTCCTGCGAGCAAACGAAGAACAAGCAAGAAACTAAGATTGCAATCTGGATATTGCGAATATAAGATGAAAGCTTTATTGATCAAGGTGGGGTTCTGTGACGCCTTTGTCTGGTCGTTGAACACAAACGAAGTACGCGAAGTTGCAGCTATGGCGAACTTTTAATCTAAACAAAACCCAAAGTCTAAACGATGCCCTAAGGGCTGTATATATGGAGGAAGAGGGGGGAATTTCGTGGCCCTTGGTGGAGGGGTCCGAAATCAACCCTATCTCTTGTTTCCCCACACATACGGACTCAAAAAATAGCCTATACTTATGTATTTCGAAATTACATGGGCCTGGCCCAATAATAAGGTGACGCAGCACCTAAAATAGCCTCGGGACGAAATTTATGAAGTGGCATCTTGTATATTTCGTCCAAGGCTTCATGCACCCATTATGGTGGCTTCAAAGTCCTGAAATCATCACTTGTAACTCCGTTCTTGTTCCCCTTGCGCATGCCATCATCTCCATGCTTGTTCTTGCTCCAATGTTCATCCTTCTCCAAGCTAGGCCCTTCATTTGTAAGCAAAACAAATGTATCCAATTTAGGCAGCATCATATTCTCATGAACATTAGAATCATTACCAAGAAACGAAAGTACCTGGTAATTTAGTTGGCGTGCACGAGCTCTAGTAATTGGTCCAGTATGTATAGCAGCAGGGGCTGTGGCTGTAACAATTGTATTGATGTCCTCATCATCCTCCCCTTCTTGAAATGAAGTCGTCCTCGACGGAAGTTCATCTTCCTCACCCAAATAAGGCTTCAAATCTGCAATGTTAAAAGTGGGACTAACCCCAAAATCTGCAGGCAGCTCAAGTTTATATGCATTATCATTTATTTTCTCTAACACCTTAAAGGGACCATCAGCACGTGGCATTAACTTTGATTTGCGCAAATCAGGAAATCTATCCTTACGCAAATGTAACCAAACAAGATCTCCAGGTGCAAACACAACATGTTTTCTACCCTTATCTCCAGCAAGTTTATATTTAGCATTCATGCGCTCAATGTTTTCCTTAGTTAACTCATGCATTTTTAAAATCAATTCTGCACGTTGTTTAGCATCAAAATTAACCTTCTCCGAAGATGGAAGAGGCAACAAATCAATAGGTGCATGAGGTAGGAAACCATACACAACTTCAAAAGGGCACATCTTAGTAGTAGAATGCAATGAACGATTATAAGCAAATTCAATATGAGGCAAGCATTCCTCCCACATTTTCTTATTATTCTTCAAAACAGCCCTAAGCATAGTAGACAACGTTCTATTGACTACTTCAGTTTGTCCATCAGTTTGGGGGTGACAAGTACTACTAAAAAGCAGTTTAGTCCCCAACTTAGCCCATAAACATCTCCAAAAGTGGCTAAGAAATTTAGTATCACGATCTGAAACAATAGTATTTGGCACACCATGCAAGCGAATAATTTCACGAAAGAACAAATCAGCAACATTAACAGCATCATCGCTTTTATGACATGGTATAAAGTGTGCCATTTTCGAGAATCTATCCACGACAACAAATATGCTATCCCTCCCCTTCTTTGTTCGAGGTAAACCTAAAACAAAGTCCATAGATATATTGATAGAGGCAAAGGTGTCCCGTCTTTCGATGAGATGATGAATATCGCTTTGGTGGAAGTCGACTTTGACGATCCGACTACGAACGTGCGAGGACGTCGCGCCTTAGCAATCGCTAAACCAACTCCAAGAGGTTATTGACCACGCCGGAGCACGATCAACCTGACCACGAGGGTCTGTTTCCTGCGAGCAAACGAAGAACAAGCAAGAAACTAAGATTGCAATCTGGATATTGCGAATATAAGATGAAAGCTTTATTGATCAAGGTGGGGTTCTGTGACGCCTTTGTCTGGTCGTTGAACACAAACGAAGTACGCGAAGTTGCAGCTATGGCGAACTTTTAATCTAAACAAAACCCAAAATCTAAACGATGCCCTAAGGGCTGTATATATGGAGGAAGAGGGGGAGAATTTCGTGGCCCTTGGTGGAGGGGTCCGAAATCAACCCTATCTCTTGTTTCCCCACACATACGGACTCTAAAAATAGCCTATACTTATGTATTTCGAAATTACATGGGCCTGGCCCAATAATAAGGTGACGCAGCACCTAAAATAGCCTCGGGACGAAATTTATGAAGTGGCATCTTGTATATTTCGTCCAAGGCTTCATGCACCCATTATGGTGGCTTCAAAGTCCTGAAATCATCACTTGTAACTCCGTTCTTGTTCCCCTTGCGCATGCCATCATCTCCATGCTTGTTCTTGCTCCAATGTTCATCCTTCTCCAAGCTAGGCCCTTCATTTGTAAGCAAAACAAATGTATCCAATTTAGGCAGCATCATATTCTCATGAACATTAGAATCATTACCAAGAAACCAAAGTACCTAGTAATTTAGTTGGCGTGCACGAGCTCTAGTAATTGGTCCAGTATGTATAGCAGCAGGGGCTGTGGGTGTAACAATTGTATTGATGTCCTCATCATCCTCCCCTTCTTGAAATGAAGTCGTCCTCGACGGAAGTTCATCTTCCTCACCCAAATAAGGCTTCAAATCTGCAATGTTAAAAGTGGGACTAACCCCAAAATCTGCAGGCAGCTCAAGTTTATATGCATTATCATTTATTTTCTCTAACACCTTAAAGGGACCATCAGCACGTGGCATTAACTTTGATTTGCGCAAATCAGGAAATCTATCCTTACGCAAATGTAACCAAACAAGATCTCCAGGTGCAAACACAACATGTTTTCTACCCTTATCTCCAGCAAGTTTATATTTAGCATTCATACGCTCAATGTTTTTGATGAGGACATCAATACAATTGTTACACCCACAGCCCCTGCTGCTATACATACTGGACCAATTACTAGAGCTCGTGCACGCCAACTAAATTACCAGGTACTTTCGTTTCTTGGTAATGATTCTAATGTTCATGAGAATATGATGCTGCCTAAATTGGATACATTTGTTTTGCTTACAAATGAAGGGCCTAGCTTGGAGAAGGATGAACATTGGAGCAAGAACAAGCATGGAGATGATGGCATGCGCAAGGGAAACAAGAACGGAGTTACAACTGATGATTTCAGGACTTTGAAGCCACCATAATGGGTGCATGAAGCCTTGGACGAAATATACAAGATGCCACTTCATAAATTTCGTCCCGAGGCTATTTTAGGTGCTGCGTCACCTTATTATTGGGCCAGGCCCATGTAATTTCGAAATACATAAGTATAGGCTATTTTTAGAGTCCGTATGTGTGGGGAAACAAGAGATAGGGTTGATTTCGGACCCCTCCACCAAGGGCCACGAAATTCCCCCCCTCTTCTTCCATATATACAGCCCTTAGGGCATCGTTTAGACTTTGGGTTTTGTTTAGATTAAAAGTTCGCCATAGCTGCAACTTCGCGTACTTCGTTTGTGTTCAACGACCAGACAAAGGCGTCACAGAACCCCACCTTGATCAATAAAGCTTTCATCTTATATTCGCAATATCCAGATTGCAATCTCAGTTTCTTGCTTGTTCTTCGTTTGCTCGCAGGAAACAGACCCTCGTGGTCAGGTTGATCGTGCTCCGGCGTGGTCAATAACCTCTCGGAGTTGGTTTAGCGATTGCTAAGGCGCGACGTCCTCGCACGTTCGTAGTCGGATCGTCAAAGTCGACTGCCACCAAAGCGATATCCATCATCTCATCGAAAGACGGGACACCTTTGCCTCTATCACATAATCTCCTTCGTCTCCTCTAGATTGGTACGGTATGGTGCACGGTTTGGCAGTGAAGCACCGGGAATTAAGTCAATCTGGTGCTCAATCCCTCGAATAGGCGGTAATCCCGGTGGCACGTCTTGTGGAAAGACGTCAGCGAACTCCTGCAAAATGTTAGTGACAGCAGGAGGCAAAGAGGAAGGCACGTCCTCGAATGAAAATAATGCCTCTTTGCACACAAAAGCATAGCAAACAGATTTGCTGAAATCTAGCTCATCAATATCAGATTTGGTGGCAAATAAACATGCACTTTTCAATTTAATTTCAGAAGCAACACTAGATGGTTTATTATTAGGCTTCATTTGTTGCTCAAATTCTTTTGCCACAATCTGATTTTCACTCATATTCTTCTCCTGTTTTGCTTTATTAGCTCTATTAATATCATCTTTCAAAATGGAATCAGGAGTCATAGGAAGCAAAGTAATATTTTTATCCTTATGAACAAGAGTATAGTGATTGTTTCTACCATGGTGTACAGAATTTTTATCAAATTGCCATGGTCTACCAAGTAATAAGGAACATGCTTGCATAGGTACCACATCACAATCAACATAATCAGCATAGGTAGAGATACTAAAATGCACACGAACAGTACGTGTTACCTTAACCTTGCCGCTGTTGTTGAACCATTGGATGTAGTAAGGATGTGGATGTGGTCTTGTGGTGAGAGAAAGCTTCTCCACCATCTCCATGCTAGCCAAGTTGTTGCAGCTCCCTCCGTCTATTATGACGCGCACAGAACGTTCCTTCACAACTCCCTTGGTATGGAACAAATTATGCCTCTGATTTTGCTCAGCTTGTGTGACCTGCACACTCAAAACACGTTGAGCAACTAAACATTCATACCTGTCAGCGTCTTCAGGAGCCATGTATTGCGTCTCATGATCAGAATCATCACCACCATGTTCTTCACGTGTAATAAGAGCCAATGTCTCCTCATCATAGTCACTTGCGGACTCATATCCACCATCCGCGGTAGCAATCATCACACGCGGAGATTTGCATTCCCTCGCATAATGACCTCCTCCCTTACAACGACGACAAATAATATCACTTGTGTGCCCTGTTGATGCCATGGAAGAAGAAGAACGTTGTGCAGGCCCCGCAGGTGCGCTCTTGGCAGATAATGGTGGTTGTGCCTGTTTTCTTGTATCACGACTGGAGGTGGCACCGGATGGAGGTGCTGGTGCAGTTGAAGTAGAAGATGCACGTGGTGTCCATGATGAAGGTCGGCCTGCAGAAAAGTTAGTTCGCCCCAAAGCTTGTCGATCCTGCACTTCACGTTCAGCTTTACAAGCAAGATGGAATAAACGAGTGATATTAGTATACTCCTTATAGTCTAGAATGGTCTGAATCTCTCTATTTAATCCACCCAGAAAACGTGCAAGCATAGCTTCATTCTCCTCAACAATACCACATCTAATCATGCCAGTTTGTAATTCCTGATAATATTCTTCTACAGAATTTTTCCCTTGTCTTAAACGCTGCAATTTTTGAAGCAATTCACGTTGATAATATGGTGGAACCCAACGCGTACGCATAGCAGTTTTCAAGGCAGCCCAAGTAGTTGGAATAGGATATAATCTACAATGTTCAGACCACCATACACATGCAAAACTAGTGAAAGCACAAACAGCAGCAGCAACTCGTCTCTCCTCAGGATATTGTAAACATGTAAATCGTTGTTCAGTTTCTAACTCCCAAGTAAGATATATATCAGGAACATATCTACCCTCAAATGGTGGAATATTCAATTTCAGTTTAGGAATATGGACATCATCTCGTACCTGAGGTGGTGGTGCAGGCCTACCATTACGAATATATACCTGAGGTCGACCTGCTGGTGGTGGTACAGGTGGCTGCATGTAGTGTTGATTTTGATCAACCTCATCCTCATAATCTCCCACATAATCATCCTCCTCCGCGTCAGCAGCAGGAGCCACAGAAGTATCAACAGCAGCACCAACAGTTTGGCCAAACGCAAGAGGAACACGGCTTGCTCGGCGGAGGTCTGCTTCGCGACGTGGAGGTAGTCGTTGTTGTTGTTGTTGTTGGAGAGGTGCGTTAGGTGCAGCGGGTGGTGGTGGTGGAAGACGCGCGAGCAATTCATTAAACTTGTTATCGAGCTTTGTTTCGAACGTCTTCTCAAGGCCAGTGATCTTCTCCATGGCCTCTTCAAAATTGTTCAGCACATCTTGTACCTGTTCAGTCATCATTTGCTGAAACTTATCATGAAGCTCCTTGTTCGATAAGTTCTCCCAGTCAATCTCGTCGGCTTGTGATCCTGGCATGGTTAGCAGCAATAGAAACACACAAGAATATGATCCTACAGACTACTAAGAAGTGGTGGTGGTGTATCACAAATCCGTCAAGCAAATCTCAAATTCTTACTATTTCTTACCCAGCAGCAGGCGGTGATCGGCAACCGTTGTAGTCAAAAACTCTCAAAGCTTGGATAGAGCGATTACCAGGGAGAGTCAAACACACGACGTAGATGTATGTGGAGCTGGGAAGGCTTATAGTATGGTAGCAAAAAGGGTCAGCAAGAATCAATTCAGAGATGCAAAGTTGAATAAACGCTCAACGACGGTACTGTGCTAGTCCTAGGCTAGACTGTGCTAGAGACGCGAGCCTAGAACACCAACAAAATCACGGCGCGGCACGTAAACAAGGGAAAAGCACACTCTGGAATTATTTTTTTTTGCGCTCTTTTTTTT